>NW_025110009.1:840619-917156 GCF_011392965.1 Frieseomelitta varia | reverse complement strand
CAAAAAAAAAAAAAAAAAAAAAAAAAAAAAAAAAAAAAAAAAAAAAAAAAAAAAAAAAAAAAAAGAAAAAAGGGGGGAAAACAGAAGACGGAGGGAAGAATAACTATTTATCACGTTGCTTTCGTTTCCCCCCCGTCTCCCGATATCTTATCCGTTTCTTTCATTCTCTGGCTGCCACGGTTCTTCTTCTTCCTCGCTACCTTTTTCACCAGCCGGCGAAGCACCGGTGCGTACTTAAAGAATAGACGGCCTTATTTCTTATTCCATGATCCGCGTTGCAGGCTAACAAAGAGGAGGATACGTTACTCCGTCAGGAATAAGGAAAAGCCCTGTCCCACGCTTAATTTTCCTAATGGATTAGCCGGAGCTAGTTCAACAGCCACCGCGAGATGGAAAGGATTCTGTTCGCGCTTCGTCCGCGGGTTTCATTCTCCGCGCTCGTTTTCTTGCACCGTCGCGCCATCATCGCCATCAAACCAGGGCTCTGCTCGCTCAGTTTTTCCTCCCGTCGTTCCCCTAACCTCCTCGGTGGGGAACCGTGGCTCCTTTTCGTCGATACCTGAGAAACTGCTCGTCCACCCACCCCGTTGTCTTTGTTCACTGACAGAGACAAGAGCCATCTCTCCTCTCAGATCTGTTCGCGTTTCTCAACACGTCTCGCCGTTTTACGTTGTTACCTCGAATTGGGAGAAAGGGAGCGAAAGAGAAGGATAGTTCCGACCGCCATTTATTTTTCCACCCTAGGAATTGCGCTTTTTTCCTTTCTTTTTTTTTTTTTCTCTCTTTTTGTTCTTACGTCCTTTCGAGCCTCCAACCAGAAGGATTTCGAGTTGGAGTCTCGTTGAATGAACCTCATTAGGTATCTTTTGGAATTGTTTTGGAGATAATACGAAGTGATAGTATCACTTCGTACCGCGTTGTCAGAAATATCACAAAAATGTGTAAAATGCGCGTGATGTGCAAACACAGTGTTATATAGATAACATCAGTATTACAATATCTGGATTTTACTTTTTGAATAATATAACTTTCTATAAATGTCTGCAGCCTGTTGATGGTTTCATTATAAGCAGAGTGCCGTAGAATTTACTCGTTTACTCGTAGACTGTAGTTATTAATCTAATTACCGTGCAAACGGCGTTTCGATAAGAGGGCAATGATAATGTAGCATACGTGCAGATTATAGAATCGTATTTTATAATATACAGAGAATTGGTCTATCTTGTTACATATTCCGGTGGCTTGCGTTGGTTCTTGTAAACAACCCTTTAGGGGATTATGAGGATTCATGAATTGCAGATTTCCAGGACAAAATCTTCCTGGATTGTTCTTTATCTGACGTGCTGTTAATACGTTTAACTAAAGTATTGTAGAAGTATTATTGTTCATCGTCCGAGAGGGATCTGGCGTGAAGTGTAATAAGAGAAACGGCAGAGAAAAAGAAACGTTTCGGTACAATGAAAACCCCCTGGGGCAGTTCATTAATTCCAAATTCATGACTTTTTCATAAATTCAGAATTAAGATTCAGAATTAAATCGATTAAACCTTCGCGCGTGTTATTTACATATTAATGAAATGTAAATATTTTATTATACGTACGGATAGTTAATATTCAGTGAAAAGTGTACGAGATGACCACGTTATCATTACTGTTGAGAAAAGTTTTTAATCAATATAATATACTATAATATTATATAGTATTTAATTAATTTAATATTATATAGCTTTTAATTTTAATTATAGTTTATAATATTATACAGTTTTTAATAATTAAATTAAATTTAATTTTACATTACTGCGATACGAGCCATTGTTACTAAACGTTCAATATACAAGAATGCTTCCCGATTCAAATAATCTGCTACCAAAAATCCTGATTATTTACGTCTAATATCTAAAATGTAGCGTTTTGCAAAAATTTCGAATTACTAGGAATCACGATACTCCCAAATTGACACTCTCAACCTATCTTGAGGCGAAGACCGAGTCGAAACGCTGTTAATGCACAAACGGAAGATGGCGTCGCGACGTCTTTCTTGACGAACTGACCTTTCTCGGATGGCGTTCCATCAAACGGGGACAAAGCAAAGAGGCCGCAAATTGGCTGCGACGGACCACAGCCGTCGCGTCGTTCGGACAAATCAGCGCCGCGGGCTTACGGTCGTCAAATCAATATTTGCAGCTCGCCACCCTCGCGCACACGGACACGGGTGCAAAGTCAGGCGTGTCGGAATTAGGCGAAGGAGAGGCGAACGACGAAGAAGGAGAAGAGGCGAATCGGACACGGTAGTCGACACCCGCTGTGTGCGCGGTCATTCGTACGTACACACACACACACACACACACACACACACACACACACACACATATATCGAACACCGCTGGCCGAACTGAATTAACTTTCGCACGGCAGATCGTCTACCAACCGACCGCACGAAATCTCATATGGGGTCCGTTCCGATCCATAAGTTCCGATTTATGTTGTAGAAAATGGTTTCTTCGATGTAGATTGTTACTTTCAATTTGTTGTGCAATCGTTGGAGAGTGACGAATATATATATATTCTTGGTTTTCATTCGTTACCTTTGAACTTTACGAATACAACAAATATATTATTTAGGATATTTGTCGTTGTCAGACAAATGCTCCGTGCCTCTCACTCGAACTTTCCACAAATTTATTTCAACTGTGCGTTTTATAAACGAGAGAGACGAGAATTGAACGAATCTACAATATATAGATGATAGAATTTAAATTGTTTGAAATTGATGAATGATACGGAGCGAGACACGAGCAAACTTTAATCTAAGCTACGCAGGATTATGTACAATGTTCGTACATTAGTTGTATGAAATTTGCTACAAATCTGCAGTATCTTAATAATATTGGAAAGATTTTGCACTGATCATTGCACCTTTCGTGAATTCAGATCAATGCAAAGATACATGTGCATAATTTTGTTCAATCCTATTCAAAGTTACGTTTTGCAAAACGTCGCTCTGCTTGCAAACGGAGGGAAATTTATATGTTCTAAGGGACGAACGACGATGTCGACGTTCAATTGTTTATACAAACGGGACGAAATGGATCAGGGCGAGCGTTAACACCGCGTTATCCCAGTGTGTGTTTGGCAAAAGACTTTCTGTTATGTCCCACGAGCTACGTCAGGGGTAAAGTCGATTATAACGGAGACGCCTGTGGCGCGAAAGGAATTCGCCGCGAGCAATTTCGCAAACATACAATCGCCCGATGTCGTGGACCAGCGACGTCTTTGTCGGCGATTCTCGTGGGACGCCGGAAACCGCGCCACGAATTCGCGCTCGCTCCGACCAATTTCCTTGCGAACGGCCACGCGATAAATTTGATCGTTGGGGAAACATGACGTGTAATGGGAAACATGGTAAATACGAGCGACTGGAATATACGTGTGTGTACAACTGAATAATCGTGACGGTTCGATGAATTTCATTGTCAACTCGGTCGAAACGATCTGCTTTGATAATATCGATTTAAGCGCGAGTGGAGGGAAAATATTTTCCTTGCGAATATCGTGCAGGCGTGAGGAAGCGGTTACTGATAAGTTGGAGAAACACTTAGCGCTATCGATTACGAAGCTGGCTAGCTTCGACTCGTGTTACGTCGACTGTACTTCGCCGGTTTTATATCGGAATTTTCAAAATTTTATTATCATTTTCATGCTACGAATGATGACTTAAGAAACGATCTTCTACGATCTTCATATATTATATATATTCAATAATATATATTTATATATATATATATATATTTTTTTTTTTCTTTAAGTCCTATGCATTTTTTGAAACGTCTTCTTGGAAACGTCATTCACATTCCTAGTCCCGCATCCTCTGTCAAATATATTCCACCGCAAAATACTCTCCGCCAATTCCACCAAATTCTCGGCAAAATCCACTATCAAACCGTTGCCTATCGCTTACCCCATCGCATCAATTGCTTCGTCACCCCCCGTTACCATGACAAGCGTTCGCTCGCTACGAGCGGCGGCACGTCGAAACTTCGATATCGCGCGCTCACCTCGCGCGATCCTTTCTCGTCAGATGCATAGCAACACCATGGTAGCAGACCCTACCATCTGAAACTAATTCGGCAAACGATCGTGGCCACGGCAGAAACGGATGCGCCGTTATCGACCAGAGGAAGAGGCACCGGCCAACTGGGGGATTCCGGTATTTATCATCGAGAGAGAGAGAGAGAGAGTGTGTGTGTATGAGAGAAAGAGAGAGAGAGAGAGAGAGAGAGACGGCTGCGTTCACGTTCAGAAGGCATCGGCGGAAGGGTAGTGAAAACCGTTGTAACGGTTCTGACACACAGACACCGGTGGAGATATAGGTGTTCGTTGATTGAGTGTAATCTGTTTTGTTAATTGCAAGGTCCGCAGAGTCCGATACCTGCGGTTGCGTTCTGCTGTGTTCAGCGCCGACGAACCGGCCTCTGTTCCACCCTTCTCTCTCTCTCTCTCTCTCTCTCTCCTTTGGAACTGCTTCAATGTATCTGCGACGTGGCCAGCAACGAGCCAGACCACAGTCAGGCTGCCTTATGGGGTCTATGGTGGGCAGAGATGGGATCGAACATCTCGCAAGTGGGTCTGAATCTTTCGCCGTTGAATACCAATTCTTTGCAAATATTTCCAATGGTAAATATACGTAGTATATCGGTTATCGGTTATTATAATTAATCTGTAGTTATAATTTTAGTTATGTTCAAATATAACAGATGGCCTGTTTGTTGATCGTAGAGATATGAATGTGATGCGAGAAGTCCAACGTAGGCACGGAGCGCTTTTCATTTTGAAAAAAAGACCAGAGTCGTGAGAGTCGTTGAAAGAGAACTGTTGAAAGGTGTCAATCGTGTTGTTAAAAGAATTTATTCGTGGTGTTTTAAAGTAATTTGTCTTGTTTAATTATCTGTTGTTCTATTATCATAATTTTCATTAAACAAACATTTATATTATATCATATCATATATTGTATTACATACATAATATTGTATGACATTCTTACAATCTCTCTCTGAAACTTCATCTGACACTTAAGTAATTAATACTGATCGTGACAGACAATTGACAACGTGTCTCCTAGTTCAGCGAATTCACGAATGAGTGTAATCGTCGGAACGAAGTATAGAATTCTAACTTCTTACGAATACGTTCTCAAAATCCGTAGGTGTTTCACTCCGCAGTTCGAGATCACATTACATTAAAAATCAATACATTTACACGAATACAACGAACGAATCACACATTACACGGAGCTAAAACGAATGCATCTCAAGTGCATTCGTTGAGATATTTTTACTTCATCCGAAGTAATATCAAATTTATACATTCGTAAATAGGTACGTGTAAACCTTGATCCCATCTCTCTAATTGGCGATGTGCCGAGTTTGGTAGGGCGTTAGGCTAAACGACTAATTGCAACAACGATGCGCGCGTGCGCGCGCGTCTCGACGAAATTTGCGGAATTGCGATCGTATCCGGCGTCATTGTATCGGCTATCGCGAGCATAATAGGCGTGCAAGGCCACGTGCGAGCGCAAATGGACCGTCGAAAGCGGAGTTCAGCGTTTTTCCGGGGTGGCCGCCAGTCATTTTTCAAAAGCCACCCTCCGCCGGAATCGGCGCGCAGTCATTCGCCGTCGCGACAGCGGCTGTTACCATTGGCGAGTCCCACGTTTTTCTTTCTTTCCTCTCTCTCTCTCTCTTTCTCTCTCTTTCTCTTTCTCTCTCTCGTTTTTTTCGCGATTTTTTTTTTTTTTTTTTACTATATTTCTTTTTTATTTATTTCTCCGTTCCTCTTGGTGCCGGTGTCGTTCCATCGTGAGTCAGTTTCGGCGTGAAAAACGAGCGCGCTGAATTTATGGGGGGGCTTTGTGCGCCGTTTTATACCACGAAACCTTTCATGCGACTTCGACGAACGATCTGTGGGTTTTGCGCCCGACTCTTGGCCAATTACGACTGAAAAATATCGACGGCCGAAGGCCCCGTGATCGCAAAGGAACGATGAGGGTACTAAATTTCTGGGTGGTTTAACGCGGTTCCGCGATATTGACATTTTGAAACCACTGTGTGTCTTTGTTTGACGGGTTCCGAGGCTTCTACTGCGAGGTTTCCTTCGTCATCGGAGCAAGTGCCCGGTGCTTTCGGTTAATATCCTTCTAAATAACGGTCCTCGCAGAGATATTTGTTGCAGGTCAAAAGATTGACCTACATTATTCAGTATTATTATTAGCGAACTGGCAATGAACAAATTGTAGATGATCTGAATTTCTACAATTTCTTCAAGGGATTTGATATTTGCCAATTTTATAAACTTCTAATTCGTAAAAGTGTGAAATTTCTTTCGTTTTTCTCATCAAATTTGTCACCCTTGTGTGTGAATTATTAATTCTGTAGTTTGCAACTTCTGACTCGTAAAAATTCACTATGGTAATATTAATTTAATTAAAAGAAATAAAATTAATACCTATCTTTGAGGAATCAGCTTTAATCATCCGTGATGATATATCCGCGTAATAATTTGATATAAGTATAAAGTAGAAAGTATAGGTAATACGAGACAAATAAATAAAATTTAGAAAGTTCGTTCATTCAATCATCGGCTAATACCAAATCCCTTGATAAATATAAAACTAATTAGTTTCTTACAAGGCGCTTTTCAAAGTTCGTCTTTGAGCGTGCGGCACATTAAAGTGCGCCCTTTATTCAAGAAACTTCGAGTACTTTGGAGTTAATAATAAAATGTTACAAAGAGTCTGCGAAAGTTGTACCTTACAAAGAGAAGGGAATGTCGAAAGAAGAAAATTCGGATCTAAAGTAGGGAATATTCGATCGACTTTGCATACATTTGTTTTAATAATAACGATAGAAATATTTCCTCTGTTACTAAAAAAAAAAAATATTTAAATGTACGTAACTGTACAGATTATGCACAGATATCTCTATTAATAAACGTACGCAAAGATTAATCTACAAAATAGAATTAAATTATCTACTGCATAGGTAGATACATAGAATTAAATATATAAATCTTCCAGAATTAATCCATTGTTCATAAATTTTTTTAAATTTTATCATTTACCGGATACTTTTAGAAGTTTATTTTTTTTTATAAATAAATTCGATTGATCGATACGACTTCTGAACAACTCGTAATTAAAACGTGTTCAACAATACAGAAACCGGGTATTTCTCTTCTTATTTCTACGTTTTAATTATAGGAATACTTTTGTTTCTCGTTGCACGTCGCAGGAGTTTTTAATATCAAGCCAGTCGTTTTTCAAACGTTGGCAAGATCCAACGTTCATGAATTATATCGAGATCCATAAATGCTTGATAGCACTCGCGCACTCCTGTCGCGTATTAAAAACGACAATTACGATCAAAGTTTGCGTTGCAACGGGATATGACAGTTGCGGACGTCAACGATTTGATTAATGCTGATTACGTACGTTTCCAAACGTCGCGATGCACGTATTTTTTCCTTTTTTTTTTTTTTTTTTTTTGCGAATTGAAACGAAATCACGGTGGATTCGCACCCTTGTCTATTTTTCCACGTTTTCGCGCGTTTACCTTTCGATTAAAATTTTTATGAACCTCCACACGTGTCGATGATAATTCTCGCGTTTGAAAAATATTCAACGTTGAAACAGACATGGCGCGCGACAATGTCATGCGAATTCGCATTTTTTTTTTTTCTTTTTTCGCCTGTGTCGAGTGTCGAATCACTGGTGAACTTGCATTTTTGCCCATTTTTCCATGCTTTCGCGCGTTTAACGCTGCATTAAAATTTTTATGAATTTCCGACTGCATCGATACAAATTTTTATGCTTAAAAAAATAGTCGCCATATTGAAATGTATAATAATACAATTCACTGTATTTAGCGAACTTCTTCGTTTGCAATATAATTAGATCTGCAATTAGATCGTGGATTTTTATATTTTTACCAAGTAGCAAATACTGTGAATATTAATATTTTTACGAAAATAGAAAAACATGAAATTTATTATTCAAGAGGTAATGGAAAAACTTGTTTGTATCTATTCTATAGTGTATATAGATTTCTGTAAATATCATGCAATTTAAAATCTACAATGATGATCTTTTACACGGATTCTATTCCTGAAAAACTATACTTCAACAACATGGGTCAATAATATATTATAATTCGAATTATAATAACTGGTCAAACCTCACATCAATTATCGATAGACTATCAGATCTAATATAAATTATTTATTAGTAGGAATTACAATTTTGTAAATGACAGATTCTAAACATTCGATTATCATAGGATCGTCGTTTAATGTATTTCTATGAAAATTAATTATTTAAATTAGGTAAAACTGTCGTATTTGTCATCGTTGGATTATTCGCGAATATAATACAACCATAATAATTTAGACGTAAATCACTTTTTCGAATTTTAATTTCAATCTATTCCTGACCTCAAACTCAGATACCCTGAATTTCAATAATCCAAAATGAATCGTCATCACACAGTTTAAAGCTTCACAAGTTAGAAATTTAACGAGATACGATGTTTCTACCATAAGAATATAAAATATAGACTCTCACAGAAGAGAACCGTCTAAAGCAATACTTTTGCTACTGGGACTGTACATTAATCAATACGAAATCATTGCCTAACGAGTATCGCGACACATTTTTCCATCGGGACAAAGAACAACGATAACGATCATCCAATACTGCTTTCCGGTTAAAGTAGGATCTCGAGAGAGTGTATCTAAATTCGATATCCGATAAAAAAGGCCTGGATACCATCTCCAATTATACCTCTTCCAATTTATAGTCTAGTTTCGATCATTTCCCTCGGTCGTTAATCGTGCCGTGCCACCGTTTCGAGAACAGTCCTCCCCGACCCGGGCGGGACTTAAAATTTACCGGACGTTCTCGTTTTCTTTTAACTTCTCGTTTTGTCAAACGGTAAGAAGTTCGTTCGCCGAGAAGCGTCCCAGTTTCACTTGGCTTCCGTTCTCCTATCCTTGCAGATAATGCGAAAATAATCATCGCCGGTAACGAGAAAACTTCTCGACGTTTTACTGAACTCGATAATGTAAATACACCCTCTCCCACTGCCTCTCTCGTCCTCTGTCTCACGGCCGAATTAGAGAAATCGCGAAATACGCGTGTCCAGCTAAGTTTCTCGTCGCTGTTATTCTTACAAGAACTCGCGAAACGTTACGTAACGTATCGCGAATTACGCTTTGCGCAGTCGAATTAATGTTGATCGACAGACTGGGAATTTTTATGCTTTATTTTTGTATTTTTTATCAACATGCCGTTATGTATATTAAATATAACGTAGTGAAACAAACGATTACGTTTATTGGAGCGTGTAGTAAAAATTTTCGATATTATACGCATTTTTGCGCTCTCTGCATTTTTAATTAATATCAGATCCGCAGTAATGAATTCATATCTCTTCTTTCACCGTTTAACAAATATTTCCTGGATTTTATTAAATGTTATAACGAGTAACTGGATACGTTGTATACTTTTCTATATTATAATACATTCCCATAAATTCATGAAAATCTGCAATCCATTAGTAACTGGAAGAGTAGGACTGCGTTTTATTTCATTTCGGCTCGAAAAGTTTCTTCACGATACGGCATAAAAGTTTTCCCCAGCTGAATGATTAATATTTAATTTTCAAATCTCGTATTGATCGAAGAGTTGAAACAACTTTTTTCTAAATAATAATTGTCACTGAGATTGAAACGAGGGAACGAATTATTCAACTGTTCGACGCGTTCGAGGTCCTCTGATTGAAAACATTCTTTTAGAAAAAAAAAAGAAGAAAATAATTAACTTGTAATAAGCTCATATTCGCTGGAATCTCTTACGCATCTGTAATTACTGAACACAACCATCATGGAGTTACTCTCTCTCTCTCTCTCTCTTTCTCTCTATATCGTCACTATCGAAATAACAATCGAACAAGCGGTAATTGCATCCTCGATCGCTTATCGTCGAGGAACAACTCTCGTTTAATTGTTTCTGCTTCGAATGATTGCGTGATTGCCAGTTGTTGTGATTAATACTCGAAACGAACAGAACGAAAGTCACTGCACGATCGATCGACGGGTGCAAAGATTTAAACAGCGATCCTTAAAGCGTGTTTCGTATGCAATTCGAGAACCAGCTTGGCGATATTTATTACCGTCTTACTCGATATTTATTGCCTATGTAATTGCGTGGCTTCGCGTGACATTACCATCTGCGATTATGGTGATTCTATTGAACCGTCGAGCAAGTTCGTGCCGAGGTTTCGTTTCACGACGAATTTCTTTCAGTAACAGCTGCTCATTGACCGTGGATTGAGTCGTTTCGTGCACGCCGTATCCTCATTATTCGATTTGTACGAAGTATTATTTCCTTCTATGCTCGAAACTGAGAATTTCGGGCTTTACGTTGAAATTTTGAATGCGAAATTCAAACGTCACGAAGGATGTCAGAGCAACGGTTGCAAACGAACGAGAAATAGAAAGAAGACAATTAATTTCTTCCGTGAACAAACGAAATCCTGATAAAACAAACAAACTTTCTGATAAAGAAACTAACAAGAAGATATCCATTACCAACATTGACCAACGAAAAAAGTTATATACTTGAAATTTAACATCTAAATAATAAATATTTAATAGATTCCATATCTAATAAAGTACACAAAGTAAGTCAATTAAACTGATTATAATAATTGATTTTTTTTTTAATTCTAGCAAGTTGATACAATTACTTTATGTAATTCAAAACTATTAATAAGAAACGTATTAACTTTTCAGCTGCCAAATTATCTTTACGTGCTCTTAAAATTCATCATTAAAATTCACTCAACGCAGAGCCTAACCTAACAATTAAATTTTGCCAACGCGACACAATTACTTCTACAAAACATCTCGGTTCAAACATACACGTAAAATACACTGAACGTCGCACGAAAATTGCTAAACGTTTCGCCGCGAAGAATCGTTTCTCATTGCGCGTCAAATCGATTTGACATCTGTCAAACGGTCGCGATACGACATTAGAAAGTCAATGCACTCACCGGTCGTGTACATGGCGACACCCTTCAGGGTCACTGGCTCGAGAATGGCAGGCTCGCTCCTCCCCTTTGCATTAATCGCGTACAGAAAAAGTCGATAACTCCTTCCTGTCGTTAGGCCTGCCACCTCGAAAGTCGGCCCGTTCGGGCTTGCGGGCACGGTTTTGTTCAATAAGATTGGCCCACCGTCCTCGTCCGCCACCACTTCCAGCTGGTAACTGTGGATCGGGAGGCCACCGTCGTAACCCTCCAAGCAGCGAACGATCAGCCCTGTCCCGGACTTGGCGTTCAGTTCCTCCGCGTCCAAAGGCGCCGACATTTCCGTCGTGCTGCAGTTATGCAGAGCGTACGGACGTCCTGCGGCTATCACCTGGAAAATATGACCGTCCGTGTCTCGGTAATGGATGTTTCGTACGCTCGAATCCGACCGAAAAGCCGCGCCCCTCCCCAATTGGGGAAAAAGTTGCAATTTCATTTCGCAACGTTTGGCTAAGATTGCGCTGTGATTTTTAGAAACAGTGAAAATTTCTGCCAGTTCCTCTCGTGGGTTTCGTTGTTTCAAAGTTATCATCGATGTATGAAGTTTGACCCAATTTTAGTGTGATAGAAATGATAGAATATTGATCCATTAAGGGAACGCAGCAGAGTTTTTTGATTCTCGTTTAACTTTCCCATGTGTGCGTGATTTTTGGCGAAGTTACAAAATGACAAAAGTATGACCAACCTCGTAAAATTATGTCGAATTTTCTGATAATTTTAAAAAAAGAAGAACATGACGGATATATGGATCTTTTAACCAGTTGTAAATATTTTACATGTAATTTACGTAATTTAAATTAATTATGAATATTCCAAGTTAATTATTCTCAGAAAACTTTTACCTCTGCCGTATTCTTATCTTTTAAAATTATTCAAAAATCGTATGCTACGTGCTGAATAATTTCATAAAGTGTAACGTGTTAGAATTTGATGCTGCACAATTATTCAAATAAATTAAAAGTTGCTACTAAAGCAGCATTCTATGGAAATGAAATTTCGAAGAAACTGATAAAAAAATCTATGACCCAGTTAATGGAGTAGCATAGAATTTATCGAGAAAATTCCAATATGACACAGATTTAAAGTAACTCCTATTATTTGCGCGATAGTTTAGATGTAGCTGTGTGTGCAGAATATTGTGTGATCAATATGACTGCACTTAGATTGAGTAACTTGCAACAGATCAGCGTAACAATCATACGGTACTGTGTTGACTCAATTAATTGATAGAGCTTGATTAATAGAGATTAACTGAAACTGGTACATAATGTCGTATAGTCATTCATTATTACAAATATTTACGTGCATAGACACAATACAACCTGATCAGAATTAGATTTATTTGAATATAATATGAAATGTAAGAAGTTTCCAGTTTCGATATATAGTTCATATTCACAAAATTATCTTTTCTTTTCAAACAATCACTGAACGAGAATAGAACATTATTATTAAATGTTACATAAAATGGAAGGAAACTTTAAACAAGCGTTTGGAAATTAATCAGACATCTTTTTATACAGGGACACAAGATTAATCAGACATCTTTTTATACAGGGACACAAGATTTATCAACAACATCAAACAAACACCATCTTGTTTCATCCGTATTTTAGCGAACGAATATCTTTTCAAAAAAACGAGAATGAGCTCTTGCCAAATATGTACCATTTTCATTCATCTGCCTATTATATTCGATGTATGTCAGTCGACGAGTGTACGAAGGTTCACAGACATTTCGGTAGGTCGAACATTTTCCATTTTCGAAGAAACTCGATTCCGGGCCATTAAAAGCAATTCTGTGTTTGCATGTTCAATCTGCAATACGCCGATCACATACAAATACGCATCGGTGCATTTCACTTTGACAGACTCAACTTTTGCAGCGGATTTTTTCGATTATCGATGTATCTTGCCTTCTAAGATATTTTTCTCCTTCTTCTTCACGAAAAGATTATATGTTTTACCAAAAAATTCAATATTAATCGAATCAATTGATAACTTTGCCAATATTATGTACATTCTATGAATATCTGCGTCATTAAATTTCTGAAAAGTGTAGAAAAATCCGTGTCTAGCCATTGCACGAGTCAAGGAAATTTAAATGTTGAAAATTGAACGATTTGCACCAAAGGAACAATTTTATCTTCCGTAAATTTCACCAAATTTTGGTTCGCCAAACTGTAGAAATAATGCGCATCATGTTTCATTTGCCTTGTGGTTCATTCTTCCAAAGGACATTGTAACTCGCGCATCGAATATAACATCGAGAATGGTCAAATCGTGTTTAAGCTCAAAACGTAAAGTTGTGTCGAGAAGTCGAAGTCGAATTTTTTACTATGTCTCCGTGTCGAGTACACGGTGTCAAGGATAAAACGAACAATACACGAACCGAAATAGAAACTATGGTGACTCGCAAAAATCTAGTATATCTATAGTAGAAAAGAAAGTACTTTTCCTCTTCACTCTATAACATTTCCAACACTTTTCTTAAAATTCTTTACTCTACTAGAATTTATTTTATTTTCATCGTTTGTATTTCCTTTCACTCGCGAGTCATTACTATCTTATAAAAAATTATACTATTGAAATACAAAAGAATAATCTAATTAATCATTCGGAAATGAGACATTTCTATTCTTAAAGCATCGATGTATAAAAAATAATTTAAGCGTTCGAATTTATGGAATAAATAATATATAATAATGTACATAATTTTATTTTTAAGTTATGATTTTAGAATTAATAATTTTAGAATAATAAAGTTTATAATTTATCAATTTTTTTAAAGATTTATACAAATTTATAGAATTATAATATATATATATATAATTATTAAAAAAAATTTTTTTAATTTTTAAAAATACAATATAATGATTAACTTAGTAACAAATATATGTATAATATATCAATAATTAAATATATGTATAAGAAATTAAGGCAAAATAAATATATTCACCTGTTTATCAAAAACATGTCTTATTGAAAATAATTTTTAAGTTTACTCTATTCCACTTACTCACACACACACACACCGACACGCGCGCGCGCATAGAAAGAAGGAATCGTCGAAGTAAAATTATTCTGTCTAATGCAGCATCGCGTTCCAAATAATAACGACGCGATGAACAATCGCGAAAATTGCAAGCCACAGGCGCCACGTAAGAGAAACGAGAGAAGTGCATTTACCTGAAAGAGGCACGGCGTCCGTTGCTTGCCAACCTGGTTGCTCGCCCAGCACGCCACCGTGCCGTAGTCCATTTCCGTTGCCGGCGTGTAGTTCAGCCTGGACCCGTGGAACTGTGGATACTCCTTCAGGCTTTCGGCAACGGACGGAGTGCCGACCGCCGCCGCCATATGAGAGTAACGAGAATGAGGGACCTCCACCAACTCGCCGGAATTATTGAATGTCCAGTGGAAAATCAAGGGGGCCGGGTGGCTCTCCACGGAACAAACCAACGATACGGTTTCCTGTTTCAGCGCGCCAACGACCACCTCGCTTCTGCCTTCCTTGCAGACTGGCGTGTCTGTGAAAGAAAGTTTGCGTTCGAGGAAAACAGAGAGGATTATCACGGATAACGGTTCAACGTCAAGTATAGGTAGGTAACGTTTCGTGGGGACGAACATTTTTCAATCGCGAAATATATATTAAGCGAAATGACCTTCTATCTGTTGAAACGATTTTTGTTCTTGGCGATGGGCGATGAGGTGCGCGAATGAAATGTAAATGAACGAAGGGAAGTGTAGAGGAACCAACTTTAACGTTCGATGAATATTTTATACAGTATTATATTCAGATATTCATTCAGTTTGTTTCTAGCGCGTA
The DNA here is from genome assembly GCF_011392965.1 of Frieseomelitta varia. Taxonomy (NCBI): domain Eukaryota; kingdom Metazoa; phylum Arthropoda; class Insecta; order Hymenoptera; family Apidae; genus Frieseomelitta; species Frieseomelitta varia. The sequence goes on along the minus strand of NW_025110009.1, from coordinate 902,187 downwards.
TGTTGACTTATTTCTGGAATTTATTTTAGTGATTTTTTTATGAAGATCATATTACACTTTTGTGTAAATCAGGGAGGGAGATCCTTGCGTGTAAATTAAGTCGAGAAGAAAGAATAATATTTTTTAATATACGATATTAAAATATTTAGAATATATAATATTTTTATTTAAGAATTCAGGTACTTACTTGACTTTTACACTGATTCAAGTAATCATACCTCGATCACTTTCTCATTTTGATGTTCTTTCCTTATAATACCAAATTTCTTGTAATACCAAAAACACATTATTTTTTCCTTCCTTATATATCTATTATTATTATTATGTTGTAATATATATATATTAATTTACTTGAACATTGAATTTTAAATGACACGAATGATCCTGCTTCAAGAAAAAAATTACACGAGTTCAAATAGCTTCATTATAAATTTACTCCAATTTTTTTTTTCTTTTTACCCCGTTACATTCATGAAGAAAAATTAGACGAATTTAAATCTAACTCCGATCGATACTCTCCTTAATTCGCTCCTTCGAGTAGAAGGAATCACGATCGATATGGAAGAGCGTAGAGAGAAGACGACGCTCGTGGGAGCGTTTAATATCCAAATGTGAGAAGATGTTGGCGCGTGAAATGGATGAAGAAGCCCAACGCCGTCGAACAGCAGCGACCGGTTCGATCGATCGCCTAATAGGAAATTCCCTTGACATCGGTATCTGCAATAGGCCGCGGCACACGGAAATTCCAAATGGCACGAGAGATGATTTATTACGGAAGTACGGGATCAGCAGACGGCTCAGTTTCAATCTGATGTGTTTGATGCACTGGCGAATTAATTACTAATACGAGAAGTCGACGATACTGGATGCACGACGTATCACCGGCACTGCATTTGTCGAGCGAAACGCACGGCGCACCGGTTGCTGATTACCACGCATTACCAGTCGCTTCATGTTAATCGAGACGCGTATAATGTTGTCTTACGGTTGCACCGTAAGGATCTCCGTACGGTTGTATATTATGCGGAATTTACTTCTCGAATTATCCGGAAAATCAATTGCGACGGACTCTTGCAGAGGCTGCAAACGAGCAACGATATTCTGTCCCGAAGTAACGTCATTAAAATTCAATTCAATCAATATTTCATCCTTTCAACATTTCATTCGTTTAATACGTTATCGTAATTCTCTCTCAAGAAAATGGATAAATTTCGTAAAATTTTATTCAACATAGAATGTTCGTATTAACAAGAGTTACCATATCATGTATCAAAAAAAATACATCTACCTATCTGATCGAAATAAGAAACAAAAATACACAATGCTACATCGTTCAATTATACAGTGATAGTTTCGTTCGTCGTACTCGATAAATCAATTTGCGAGTTCAGTTATTTTAATTAACCCGCCAACCCAATTTTCATATTCATACGCGAAATTGTTATCGTCAGTGTTCAAGACTGGAAATAAGACGCCGTCGTCGTCCGCCCGAAATTAACAGAACACGAGGAAAGTTCGAGAGCAAAGTTCGTCGATCCTTCATTGACTCGGCTCCCAAGGATCAATGTCAACGGTGGAAACGGCGGCGCGTGACAGGGTAAGTCTCAAAACATCGGGATAAATTCGTGGTTCCCTTTAACTCGTCGCGCGCGGGCCTGGCTTAGCACATTGCCAGGCTGCGTTCACCCACACATGAATATTCAGCCGCGCTTTACATACATTGAATATGCATCGCACTCCTTCCTTCCCTCTTAGGTCATTTACAAGATGCAGATACGCCGAGCTACCAGCACCGAGTTACCAACCATTCTAATAGAATAACTCGCGCTGTGTGTTTTACAGAAAACTATCCCACCCTGTCCTCGTCCTACCTGAATCACCGTCGCTCCATCGCCGTCCTCTCCTCCACCTTTACGCTCTCTTTCACACCGATTCCCTCTCACCGAGGCGACGAAGGGCGCTCCCTTTTCCGATTCTCCGGCTACGGGCTGGCCCGTAACTCGGCCACGCTACTTGCCATCGATTAAGTAATTATCGAGCGAGCCTGGCCGCGAGAACTGGCAAATTAGAGAATCGCCGAGAGAATATCAAGCCCGAAGCGGCGATTCTATCGGCGACCCCTTCCGTTGTTCTTGTGATTAACGAGTGGCACCCACAGCTCGAGATCAGGCCAATGGAACGCGCCTTTGTGCTCGCGGAAGGAAGGAAGGAAGGAAGGAAGGAAGGAAGGAAGGAAGGAGTACGGTGTTGCTCATTGTTTGAACGAATTCTGACGCCGATCGTTGTTTCAATGAAGTTTCGTTGGTTGATTGCTCGGGGATTGTTCGTTTATTTGCAAAGATAATCGCGGATCGATCACTTGGAGATTAGGTATAACATGAGAGAGGTTCGACAAGCCCTTGATTTGAAACAAGAAGGTGCCTCGTCTGTATTTTTCTTTAGAAAGATGCAAATATTATTTTCTCAAGAATTGAAAAAACCCAATTTTTTCTCTCTTTTTTTTTTAGAAATAAGAACATTTTTATTCTTCTTCTCGACTTACTTTTTCACCCCTTTATCGCTATCGAATGGCAAACGTTCAGTTTAATATTCTAGGTAAAATTAAAATCATTACTGAAAGAATATTTGCTTGGAGGAAGTTGGAGAAATCAAAATACATAGACTCACACATTATTTGAAGAGTCACCGGGTTACTGGCAGTTTTCCCTTCGCTGTTGGCAACAAGACAAGTGTAATCACCAGCCGAGTATCGAGTTATACGCTGAAGAACCAGAGAATGATCGCTGAGAACGATACCTGCCGTGGCATTGTTTTTCAGCTCCTTGCCCTGCAACAAATAATTCCGCTTGGTTCCAATATCTTGCTTTCGAACAGTATAAATGTATCATAGTAAATGTCTGATATAAAACGAAAACTTATCACTGTGCAATTATTTATAGATCATTTGATCGTAAAAGTTATTAAACCTATCAGTAATTTTTCAAATGTGATTAAATAGATGTTGATTAAATACAGTAGGTCAAATACAGTGATGTGGAATGAATATAGGAACAGACTGTGAAACTTAACGTACCAAATGGAAATTTTTTTTTATAACTTTTAATTAAAAAATTCGCACTCTCGTTTTAGAAGAAGTTAGATATTCCAATCAAACGTTACATCTCGTTTGATAATATTTTACTTTCGAACAAAACTTTAAGACTAAAATGCAACGTAAAACAGAATAAAATTTAATGAGAGAGATGCCAATTTTCTAATCGTAAAACGGCACACGCGATTTTTCCAAGTAAAAGAAATGACGGAAGCACAACCAGTTACTCATTTTCTGTCAGAAGACATTCAAGACATAGGATTAAGGGCGTATTACGTAGAAACATACGTCTTTGAACCAGGCAAGCTTGTACACTTTCGGATTGGCCCTAACCGAGCACTCGAAGTAGACGTCGTCACCCTCTTTGATATCATCGGGATTCAAGGTCTTGCCCATCTTCAAAGTGACTACCGGCTGATACTGCACGTCCAGTCTCCACTTGTCCTCCAAAGCGCTGCCAGGAATAGCAAGATTCTCCGCCCGACAAGTTAAGTATTTGCCATCGTCGTCGATGCTTGGCACGAAACTCAGCACGCTGAGGCTCTCGTTATTTTCCAGCGGGTACTGCCAATAAAAACCAGCGCCCACTTTAGCTACGATCGTGAAAAAAAAAACCATCAAACGCTCTCGTGTGCACGCGTGGAATACGAACGAGAAAGCGAGTGTATTAATTACGTCATATGAATAACAACTTGCACGACGAGCAGTGTGAATCTAAACATTCGAATGGTTTCGTTTCGATATTTCTAGATGTAAACTGAACTCGTTTGTACATATTTTCTGATGTTCACCTTAATTAATAAATGTCGAAGTACTTCTTTGTAAATTATTTCTACTCCTAAGCGTGTAACGAGCAGTTTCATTCACAGACTACGTCCGTTCTGTAAGACATTTTGACATTTTGTTAACGCTGTCGCGTCGCATTCGTAAAATTACATTCATATCCGCAAAAATGGCTCACGTTCGTTCATATACACGCGAGAGCCTGAAAATACACACGACGCAAATTACAAGGAAAATGTATAACCTGCGTAGAAAGTAGAAAAAAAACCAGATTATAATAAATATCGGACACGAGTATATATTTCCCCGAGTGTTCTACTGTACACCGGGCCACAAAGGGTTAATAAACAGAAATCTTTCAGAAACACTTTTCCACCCCTTGCCCAGCAGGGCGAACGAAAGTATCCGAGCGATTTGTCACTGGTTTAATATGAAAATCCATTCGGCAGCGGCGCGCATTGCCACGCGCGAGAGAAACGAGGGAATAAGGGTGCGCCACGGTGGCGAGAGGCGGCCAGAATGGGAGGAGTGGGAGGGAGAGGTTGAAAAAGAGATTAACGATTTTTCAGAATTTACGATGCAGCCGCGCGAAATTGAGGAAAATGTAGCGGGGGTGGCGAGGCTAGCAGGGCGAATAGGTGGCAGGTCGATGACTGTCTCTCCCCGGCTGGTTTTCAGCTTTCTGTTTCTCTTACAGCGCGTCGCGTAACCTTCCGCGTTTCGCCGCGATGTCATTTTAATGATAACGCCACCAGGCACACGGTATCCAGCCGCAAGCTCGCGCACGAGCATCGCGCCAGCACGATGAATGGGACTAACGGTTCGTCACGGACGAGTATCCCTTCGCGAGCTACCACTACGTCTCTCTCTTTCTCTTTTTATTTTTTTTCCTAACCCATTCTGACCAGCAGCGTCATTCTCCGTTTGTTTCGCTGGTTTTACGTGACGCTACGTTCACGTTTTTTTTTTTTTTTTTTACCCACCGCAAGCTTCGTTCCGCTTGCCGCGCGATCGAATTCCTCGATAAAGGCTCTCCGCGGATAGCGGAGAGCGTCGATATATCTAGGGTACGCGGCAACGGCGAAACTTCTCCGCGCAGAAATTGCGGACACCTCCCGCGTGAAACGATGCAAAATAAATCAGATCTATCGCGGATTTCCCTTCGCTTCCGGTCGGCAACAGCTGACGTTTCGAGCCGGTTATGGAGCTTGACCGAATAATTTATCAACCAGCCGTTCGCTCTTTGTCGATGGCCGAATGTATGGGCGAAAGTGTCGGTCAGTATAACCGGGCGTAAGTCAAAAATGCAAGACGTTTCTCAGTGATCAATTCGTCGAATATACCGTGGAGAATTTTCTGACTTTTACTTCTCGAGTATTATTTTATATTCGACCCGAAACTGAGTGATGACGATTATTCTATTTTCCATAGCAGTGAACTGTTCTGTCTTTCGAGAACGTAATATTAATTGATTTAAATATTTGAGAAATGAAAGTTTGAGTAAAGAGAACTTCATTGTCATTCGTCTCTAAATTTTATCGAAATGTGATAGATGATTTTCCAGCTGGGCAAATTCTGTTTGCCACGATATAATATATTCTCTACTGTTACTCTACTATAATATTTACTATAATATTCGTTTTAATATGTACGTAATAATATGCAATCAATTATAATTAGTATGTAATTAATATGTAATTTTAACATGTATTATCAAAGATAAATATAACTGAAGAAATAAAGATATTTTCAATAGGAAGATAAAACATTGTTTCACTTACCGAATATAGTACCCGGTGCTATACTTTGGATATTCTACAGATTATTTTCGTCGATTATATATAAAACTAAAATACATGATTGCGATAAACGTAAACGCGAACGTGCATACCCGATGGACATGATACAGCGGCTGTAAATTAAATGAGGAATGACTAGCACGAATTAATGCAAGGAAATGTCAGATAAGCCGCAGCGTTCTATAATGTCGTAGATAAGTACTGTAATGAACAATGGAAGAATTGAACATGAGCTGAAGTACATTACGTAAATCAAAATGTACATAGAAATGCGCCTTTCTTTCTGTTTATAACAGGTGACAGTAGAATTCAATCAAAATAGAAATTCTAAAATTGTTCATTATCAATCGTCCAAGAAGTTAAGAAAGAAAAAGAGTTTTATTTCTCCTCTAATCACACTTCCCATTAAAACGATTCGATTCGAAAATCTCAGTGATCTATACAGTTTCATGGCATAAACTTGGTACGTAAACAAAAATGAACAAAAATTTGTATTACTCGTTACAAATCTCAACTCACGCGCGCCCATTGTTCACCCGATAGAAACACCGTTTCATATTCCCCGCAGCGAAATCCGAGAACTGACCGAAACTTTCGAAGAGAATTTCTGCACAGAGACACAGAGATTCGGTTTTCAGTTCGTGCGATTACGAGGGAGGAAAAGTCCCGTTGCAAATAAGAAACGAAGGTGAGGTCTTCCGTAATTTATCGAGGGGCGTGGTGCGGGGTCGCGGGAGAAAGATGGGAGGCGGTACAGAGAGTATCCAGTGGATTTGAACTTCTCCCTCGGTCGGTTTCCATGGATGGTGTCGAGTCAACTCGTGAGAAAAATAGAAAGAAAAAAAAGAGAAAAAAAAAAAAAGAAATAAAGAAACAGACCGGTTGTTGGAAAAACGAAATAACTTCATTGCTGCAACTTCCTGATGAATCGTCGCGAACCGGGGAAACTCCGTGGCTACCGTCGATTTCGAGAATTCTCCTTAAAATCGCGTCACGAACCACGCTGGCACGCCCGTAACTCCCGCAACTTGAAACGCTAACGTGGTCGACTCGATTGGTGACTTTCGCGATTTGCTGATCCCGTGTGCCACGCGGTTTCTCCTCTCGCGTTCCTTACCTAACCCTCCCCCCGATCTGCATCGTAGACGCTGCTGCTTATTTCAGAAACGACGTCGATACTGTTTAAAATCTATGAAACAGTTTTATGGTGCGCAGTGCCGAGGAAGTTCTCGAGGAATATATCGAGATATTCTGGTTTCTCGTGTATCGAATGATTAGAGATACGGACAAGATGTAACCTAGTTTTATGAATATGGCTAAAAAGAAATTGAAATCTACGAAGACAGTTTGTTTTGTCTACTTTTCGTCAGTGAGTGCAAATGGACTTATATGTGCATATGTATGCCTTTCAAATAGGATAAGTAGTCGAGGTCAACCATTACTGAGGCAAACTATTTTATTATACTCTCTACTTAAAATCAATCGTTACTACAGACAAAATATTCCATTTCCAACCTGGTGAATTTTAATATGAAAATAAAGTGTATCGTCTGACTAATGATTGATCTCAACTACTTGTCTTATTTGAACAGCAAAGTTTCCGACATGATATTTTTTTCTTCGTGATACTATTGATACCTAATGCCTTCAGAAAATTCTAATCAATTGTATAATAGTAAATTCATCGTGCCATGCATATGTAATATGAATATAGATATATAGAAAGGAGAAGAACATATTACGTATTGTAATAGTTACAAGATAATTTCACTTCTACATGGGAAAAGATATGAATTTGCACAAACATCATTACGTCTGTTGTCAATCAACGAGTTTCAACAAAATTTTAATGCCCATACGAGTCCTTTCAAGATTCTTTCCTACAGTAGAAGGTATTTAAATATTTCAATTCACGTGCACGTAAAGATTTAATTTCCATTGCTTTTGTTCGTAAAAAAATTGCTCGAGCAGTTTTTTTTTTTTTTTTAAAGAGGGAAATAAACAATCTCGCGAGGACAGCGAGACCACAATCAGAGAATATCGGTCAAGAGAAATTGCATTAACGACAAAACGACGCGCGCCATTGGATTTTGCAAAATTCCAATTATCGGCGACTGAACATTTTTAATTATCGCGAATTACGTTGCACATTGTTTTTAATATCGATGCGTGCACTCTCTCTCTCTCTCTCTCTCTCTCTCTCTCTCTCTCTCTCTTGTCAAACATTGTAATCCGGTCGTTCGAACGATAAAATTACGACGTGAATAAAGAACGAGGCAATTTTCGTCGGCAACGCAACCAATATTTCCATAATAAATCCATTATGAAATAAATGTACGCTTTCGCATCGGCTGTTGCCTCGTTGGAAATTGTTGGGAATTTATCCTCGACAAAGCTTACGTTTTGCGCCATTTTCTTAATCTGCTTTTCCGCCTTCCACCAAGTAATTACTGCTTCTGGTCTAGAACCACTTGTCCTGCACTCCACATCGTAGTTCTTGTCAGCGGAAACTCGAGGCTCCTTCGTCAAAATCTGCACGACCAGTGGCTTCACTGAAAGAAAAAAATAAGAAAAGTGTCAGTATAAGATGGTATTACGGAGGAAGGAAATTTTGGCTCGTCAAATTTCAAGCATGTTGAATTATACCTTGAACATTTGAAAAATGTAAATGAAACTAGCTTGCAAGTTGAGCTAATGTAATGACCACCAATATTGTTCAATCTTCGCGAAGCTATTTCATAACAGAATATCTCTCTTCAATCATTAAGTGACAAGTCAACAAAAGTAGTAATTTTTCTCTGAATTTGGATAAATATTCTGTTCTTTACGACTGTGCGAAAAAAGTATCATGCTGCACGAGTAGGTACGTTAATTTTAACGATAATACTTGCAGTCTTTGTTTTCTAAATTCAATGCAACTTTCTGCATTCATTAGTTACTGTTTGAAAAGTGGTACTAAATATTGAATGTTGAGCTGCTTTCAGGCTAACAAGAAAACTTCGCCTCCTTCAAAATTCAAACTGTCCCGAAACTTTGTTAAATTCTGATATCGGGTAATTTCAATTTCCAATCAGTTTTCGGTTCATTCGTCGAATACTTGATAAACACAGCGCTCGATTTGAACTCTCTTATAAATATTTTTGATTCAAGAGAATTCAAATGGAATCTATTTTTGACACTTTCACGTTATATACATTTAAAAAATTTGTTAAACAGCGACATATTTATATTTCTTTGAATAATTTCTACTAAATTGCAAAGTAACTTTCGATTAACAACTTACTGTGATGTAAAAACTCCATTCGTCCAATATTTAAATCTCAAACTCTTAAGTCAAACTCAGCTAAACTCATTAAGAACGCATATTAAATTTTTAACTGTAATATTATGCCGAGAAATCAAACTTGTTCAAATATTGAAGTTATTTCAGTAAACATAAAATTTCCCCATGAATCCCAATGAAATCTCATTTTACCGTGTTTACTGTCGATCAGATTTTATACGTAAAACCAAAAAACCCTGACGATATAATCTGACGTATAATTGCGTCAGTATATACCCCAAAAATCTCAATACTAATTATCCAATATATTTCATCAATTTTCGGTATAATGTCATGACAATTTTTTTTTTGTGCAGTAAATTGTTTTAATAATTCGTAATAAATCTACCAATGATCTAAAGTCTTGAACAAATCTTTTCCAAGTTAAATTCCCTGGTATTTTCTTTGTGACAAGTTTCTAAAAAAATTCGATCCTTCCTCTTGGCGAATTTAAATTTCCCGGTTATTAAAAACCCCTTATTTTGCACAATTTAATCACCGAGCATATAATAACCAGCGACACGAAATAAAGTTTCGCGAAAAAGGAAAGATTCCTAACTAGACACGGCTTGTTCTAAAGCGCGTTATATAACCAACTCTCACCTAGTTGCAAAAACAAATTTCCTCTTTGAACAGTTTAACTTTAACCAACTTATGCGAGCGCCACCACTTTCCGAACTTATCCTCTTCGCTCTGCTGTTCGTGAAAACTGCAAATTATTCTGGCGAAGCGGTGTCCCATTTTCGTCGTGTTTCACGCGTCGGGATAATGCGAGAGAATCCAAGGAAATGGCGAGACGGAAATGCCTAATTTCGGCAGGTATTAGGAGGCATGGATTTTTCTAAACTTTGTGTAACAACTTTTCGCGCCCTTGCAGTTTGATTTTGCAATTTTTTGAACCTAACCCCAATGACGTTGTATATGTATAATACATCAATGTATCGTCACGTTAATAATATATTAATGTATACCAATAATACCAATCGTGCGTTATAATACATTCACCTGTACGTAAATGTGTGCCTCATTCGTAAAATATTTCTCATTCGACTCAATATTCGAATAACGTGTACGGACAGCGTTGCGCAATGCACACGATTGCAAGATTGTAATAACGGGTAATAATAATATTCGTAAATACGCTTTTACTACAATCATTATTGCACTGTGTATTCAATTATGAGAAATTCGCAAACGCAAATAAATAAAATAATCATTATACTATAATTAACACAGTGAAGCAATTAGTTTCGGTTCGTGAGGAATCTTGAAACGTTTAAAAATCCGCGAAACCTAAACGAAACAAAAAATATTCGACGAAGGGAAAGCTTCGTGTAAAAATTTGCAGAGAAAAGTGAAAGAAATATGTGTAAAACTGTTCGTTGTTACGGATGAAATGTACTTTATAATTCAATATATATTTCATACGCTAGAAAATTCTCGAAGCGTTCAACATTTAACAATTCGTGGTAAGTACGCGATAATACCCGACACCGGGGAAGTTGGAACGACGTAACTTCAGAAGTAGCGTCCTCGAAATTACAGAAACGAAGGAGAAACGTGGAAGCCGCATGCGTCTTGCGAGGGTATCACGTTGCTTAGGGTTAAGGAGAGTCTTTCAAGACGTTTATGGCCGCGTAAACGAGCGAAAGGGGCTCGAAGGAGGCCGTATTACACGGTGAGAGAACCTCTTAAAATCCTGTCGGCGCGGCATTACGATATATCTCAATTATTTAATTTCTTGCTTATGTCAACAGCCACCGTTTCACTCGTGCTTTGCGTAAATAATTCGAGAGAACAGTAGTTGCCCGAGGAAGCGGAGAACAAACGCGGAAAAAGTGAAACTTTTTTACGAAATTAAATAGCGAAAATCTTTTTACGATTAACAAAGAAATAAAAATGTACGATGCGTAACTCACATTTTTCCAACACTAATAGATTTTTAACAAAATGTGAGAAAGTTCCTTGAGACATTGTAAATTATTCTTCTGTGTCAAATTGAGCGTAAAATTGATCTCTAAGTATACACTCAAGGATCGTGGCAGAGTTAATGGATTTTTTGAATAATAAATGAAGGTGAAGGAAATTGCCAGATTATATCGATATTTAAGAATGCTATGTTTCTTTTTGTTCCGATATTTTGACACAAATAATTGGATAGAGCGATTTTAAATATATGCAAAAAATGACATAAAGTCGGGGGTTTCTTGAACGACAAGAAACACGCCTCACAGTATTCTCTGAATTAAACGTATGATCCGTTCCTGTCACTCTTGAACCTATTCAATCACTCAAGTTTAATTATTAAAGTAGTTCGTTTGGAGAGTATAAAAACTTCCCATACTTTGAGCTTTAATCTTCGTAGCAAGTTCTACACGTCTCTGGAATATTAAATTTCGCAACACACTTTGAAAAATGATAGTAATTTCGGTGCATGGACTTTTTAACAATACGGATTCTTAAAGCAAAGATTTATTACAGACAGAGAATTAAATTTTTAACAATGTTATCGTAGAGTTCCACAACCTCTTGCTCCGTTCGCGTTTGCTCTTAATAGCTGTAAGAAACAAAAAAATTTTACGAACGTCTATCTAAATTAAGAATTTCATTTTAAAAGTTTATGTCACACGTAATTTTTGCAACTGAAAATTCTATTTCTCACGGTTCTCCAACCGTTATTGTATTCGTGTCTATTTTTAATAGTTACATAATCACAGCGTCTGAAGACAAAAATTATCATACAGCTTTTAATCGAAAGTTCCATTTGAAATCTGTGTAACGCACTTGTATTTTAGCACATAGAGGGCTGACGATGTTTATTTTTCATTAAACATACACCTGAGCAGGCACCACGTAGATTTTACAACGTGTGCAAACGTTTCGTTGCAATTATCGGCGGCTACTTATATCCAAGCGATTTTGCAGGACGAACGATAGTGAATATTGAATTTCCTATTAACGTCATCGCTTGTGCGTTGCCTACGGAAATTCATAGGTTGGAACGTATACATCTGTCACGGTAAATGCATATATGTACCGCCTGTCCATTTCCATCAACGATAAATCTTGGAACGTCTATTGATTGCAATTATTGCATGCAATATTGGATCGCCTTAATCACGCAGAATAAGGCATGTCTGACGGCAACGAGCCGCTGCAACATTCTGTTTCGGATAATTGTTTCATCGCTTTAACGTTTCGTCCAATTGAATCGACGAATTGCGACGCGTCTGTTTTATCGATTTAAGTAACATGTTTGTATACGTGAGAGCGTCTTGGAACGATTTTCCTCTTATTTAATTCAATTAAGAATAACTAAAGATAATAAAAAAAATAAGGTAAAGATTTTACTTCATTCCTAGTCTATGATCTATAATTTAACGATAGATACTATTTAAAACGTAATCGAGTTTTGCTTCTGAATTGAAAGAACAAGGGTAAATAACAATGTAACACTACCACGCAAGGATTAAAGTAAACTCAGATTTTGAAATCCTACAAAAAAAAAAGTATTTCTTCGAGACAAGGTTTGTTTTATCATTATTTGTATCACTTCGAATGACTTCCCTCGAGGAATACATCTATCACAAGACCGCGAAGAAAAGAGATAGGGGATTCTTTCTCGTCTCGCGTCCCACGAGGTGTTTATCGACTGCTCGCATTTCGTCGGTCGTTCTTCAGACGAAATTTAATAACGATCGAGACCGAAAACAAAAGGCCAGTTGTACCCAGCGCGATCCATAATATCACGTTGCCCATCGCGCGGTCTGCCTCGTAAATTCCAGCGCACGCTTATGCGCTGCCGCAACCAGCCACTCGTACAACCCCTAATTGCCATTAGCCGGTAGCCACTTCTCTGAAATTGGTTCCTCCGTTCCGTTTCGTGGCTTCTCTGCTACTCTATGTACGATGGCAATCCTTCTCGTCGCTCGGCCAACCCTCCCCCACCCCTCTCCCATTTTGTCCTATTCTACTCCGCCATAGACAGATACATACGTTCGCGTTTCTACAGATCTTCATTCGGGCGATTTCTCCATCGATTTATTGGTAAATGAACATCATTTATTTAAGTTCACTTATTTAAGGTATTACCACGATAGAGCGAGTAATTGTTTATTTTTAATATCGATGAAAGTGATCAAGCGTGCAGTTTCGTTTGATAATTACTCGTTTTAGATTAATTGGCTTCATTTCCCGATGATTTGTACAATATGTTCAATCAGAATCTGGCAGCGTCTGACTATTTTAAGGTTACTTCACTCGTCGAATAATCTAGCGTGTAGTTTCGTTTGATAACTACTCGTTTTGGATTAATTGGCTTCATTTCCCGATGATTTGTACAATATATTCAATCAGAATCTGGCAGCGTCTGACTGTTTTAAGGTTACTTCACTCGTCGAATAATCTAGCGTGTAGTTTCGTTTGATAACTACTCGTTTTAGATTAATTGGCTTCATTTCCCGATGATTTGTACAATATATTCAATCAGAATCTGGCAGCGTCTGACTATTTTAATGTTACTTCACTCGTCGAATAATCTAGCGTGTAGTTTCGTTTGTATACTTTGTTTTAGTAGACGGTTTGGATAATTACTCGATGATATTGGAAGCTTCTCGTATGTTCGTTGTTCGTGTAAGCATAGTACTTGGTCGACTTTTTGAAGGTTACTCTACTTGTCGAATAATCAAGCGTGCACTTTGTACGTATTTGCCTGCGTCTGACTCTTTTAAGGTTACTCCACTTGTTGTTGGATTATTTCACTGAAATTACCGACTCAACAAAGATGTCGCATAACAAAATTTTGGCTCAAAGGTATAATTTTCAATCTGGATTGCGTTTTCACTTTTCAGACACAGGATTTTTAAGCAGACATCACGCGTAATTCAATAATCTTAACCTTGTACCTTTGTACATTGAGTTTTCCGCAATGCGTGCGAGTATAAAAACATTCAGTATTCGAAGGTTAACATTACAATTGTCGAAACAGTGACAATTTCTTTTCGTTAAATATAAATATCCAAAAAAATGGACAAAGTGATAAGATAGGGTGAAATTAACGTCGAGAGTGGTAATTTCAACTTTCAATTAGACCGTGATGTTTGGAAAATCGTGGACAAGAATCGCGAAAGTTCGTTTCGTGCGAAACATGTCAGGAACACGTATCAAGCATCGATAAGAATGGCAAAGCTGAAATCAAAGGCTGTATCGTTTGGCGCACGAAGCATCGCGTGTTGTTGCATCGCGATCACGCTTTCCTGCCTTTCAAGAAACAAGGGAGAGTCGATTGTACTTTTTGCCATCAATTAGGAAAAAAATCTACTGCGGGCACTTCGTCGGTGATTGCGTTGCTTGAAAATGTTCAACGAAACTTCTGATTTCTACTGCTTTTGTTGCGCCGCTTCGTTCGACGATCTTTTTGATCTTACGTTTCGGAATAGTCAGTATGAAAAATGCGAGACGATATATTTTTTAGAGAGCGTGAAATTTTTATATTATTGTTTCATTTATTATTGTATTTTTGTATTTGTTAAAAAATACAAAATCTTCATAATGCAATAGAAACATACAAGCTTTTGATTCATCAATCTTTGAAAATGCAACGCATAGAATATCTAACAACAATTACAAATTTATCATTTCGATGGTTTTCGGGTTGAAATTTAAGTACAATGAAAGATCTAGAAAATTGCAGGAAAATATTTATCGCGAGTGACGTTCAAATTGTCCTTGTTTCAACAAGAATTTAAAATATCAAATTAAATAAGATCAAACAGAGGTACAAGGTAATGCAGGCTGGGGAACAGCTGATGAATATCAAATTGGGAGCTATTGATCTCGTGCACGATCAATAGCGCGTAAGAATTAATTAATCAATGTCGCGTCAATGTGACGTTTCTTCCGTTTAATTAATTTCCCGATATCGTAACGGCGCTGTTATTTGAAAAGTGAATGTTCAAGTCGGCGAACGCGAGGCGAATTCAAGGAAACAGCAGCCGGCGTTCAATCCCCTTCCGAGAAAACGCAACGTCCCACATTCAACGCGACACGCACGCGTCTGAACTTCGTGTATAACAAATAACGGGCTGTAAATTAAAAAATTAGAACGAACAACGGCAAGCCAACGTTAATGGTACTCGCTAATGCTGTCGCGCACAATTAGCGCCGTTTTCCACTCGGACATAAGTTCGCGACAGAGTTTACACTCGCGCTGTTATCATTAATCTGATTGCTAGTCGAACGTGCAAGCTTCGATCGCACGTTCTATTGACTTGCCGATGCGTTTGTCCATCGTTTACGTAGATGTACGCTGACTATCGAAATCGTGAGTTAACACCTGCATAGTCGGCGCTGCACGATCTACCTTGTGATGTCGGTCGCCACGCGTGTTTACCGTGACGTTATCGTTTTCTGTTTGAGTAATTCTCTTGGGAGTCGACCACTCGTTACACGCTTATCTACTACGTTCCGAGTTTTCGATGCAACTCGCGTTACGTTTTATAGATTGATTCGAAGGTACGAAGATACGTGCGAAAATATTGGAACATTTTGTATTGTACAGAACGTTTTAACATTTTAACGCTACAGCGAAACAGGACTGTTATATATTGGTAAGCTTGAAACAAGTGTAAGAATAAATGTAGAAGAAAGTATTTAATATTCAGTGGAGCCATACTTTTGAATTCTTATCATTATGACGCCGACTCGTGTGTACTAGATACACGTCAAATATTTTATATACATTTTCAGATTGATTTCAAACTTGATCAAACGTAGTCATCTTTCGCTACAATGTTAATTTTATTAAATTTCAATATGTTTTATAGACTTATAGCAGGTTCTTTACAATACAATCGAATAATTTTGTGAGTTAATTAATAAATAAATGAGTATTAAGACTTATTAGTATCCCTTCAAGTTTGCTACCTTTATAATTATAAAATCCTTTTAATAAAGTTCGTACAAGAATGTCTCAATGAGAAATACAATCTTTCTACATTATGCTCAAGCATGAAAGAGTTTCTTATTGACTAGTCTAAAGATTCAATATTGATTTGCTGTCACATCTGCCGCCCTCGTATTATATTTTGAGATTCTCCCTTGGCGAGGAACGGGCGGGTCCTCGACAAAAGCTGCGAACTTTGAAAACGCCTTTTAATTATTGATTCTACATTTATAAGCTTCCAGCTTTCAGCGTAGTTCAAAAAAATATTATCCTTCACAAAAATTTTATCCTCAGAAAAAAAAAGAAGAAGAAGAAGAATGTAATCATTTTTAAATTTAAAGCAAAACATAAATTTTGCTCTGTCACCTTCGTGTTCTAATAAATATTTTTAGAATATTTAAAAAAAGGACAAATATCATTGACAAAAAAATTTCGAACAACGTAAATAATATATTACACAGAACAAAAGAAAAACACGATTTCACTTTAATATCTGCAATGTATAATATCGTATAAAACTGTAAAATACAATATATTGTATTTATCATATCTAATGAACACATTATTAACAATATTTTCTAAAAATTAAACACTCCTTACGTGACATAAAAATGGAACGCGTAAAGTTCAAAATCGCCGTGAAGTTTGAAAAATTTTGCCTAGAGAGGATTACGGTTCGTGATAAAAAGAGAAAAGGCGATAACAAGATAATTTCTCGCGGTCAAAGTAGAATCATTTGGTGAAGAAAAAAGGGACACAATGGCGCGTCACGTCGGGTCCATTATTAATTATTATCCCGCTAACAGTTCCGACACGCATCACCACGCGTGGGTAAATATCGCCAGCGAATGTGGCTGGGGTGTATCTGCACAGTCACGGATAGCCGCGTACAAGCACATGTTTCATGCAAGCATTCAGATCAACCGGATATGAATTAGCGGCGATCAGAGTAGCGATGCCTATCAATAATACGGCGGCCGTTTATGATAGTCTTTAAACCTTAATTGGCAGCGTATTGCGCAAATTGCCCTCTGGTTAGGCACTTAAACGGTAATTATTTGTTGAATTTCTCTAACAGAATTAACACGTGCAAGTGATCAAGCCAACTATTCACTTAGATTAGAATGTTGGGACACTTCGTCGTTTTGATAATAAATCTTTATTGCTTATGTCTGCAGTAATCAATTGCACGTTAGTGTGTTTCGTGAGAAGAAAAAATTCTAAGAAAAATTCCAAGAAATTAACATGTTTATTCAAAGTAAGATCCACTTAATAGTGGTTAATATACTTTTGGCAATGTTTCATTAATTTGTTTTAGTCGACTATGAAATAAATTTCAAAATCAATCAATAAAATTCATTAGATGTTGTACTTATTTAAAAATTTTTTACTAAATTTTTACTAAATTTCTTGATAAAGAAATACTGTTAAAAATCTATCCACAATAACTACTGTTTAAATTCCATTTAAGTCTCCACGAAATATATACTACTCGCATTACACTGCTTCTGTGTACATTTTCAAATTTATAGAGTGCTATGTATAATATTTAGTGAATGAAACAAATGTTTTCGTTTTACAAACAATTCTTTTGAAACTATGTTTGTAAAACTATGAGTTTGCAATCTATTCAGTAGGAATCATAGCAATTTCACGTGTATCTGATACATTAAAGTATCGAATGTATCTATAATGTAATTGGAACACTTTCATGAATCTACGTAACTCGAACTGTAGTTATTTAGAATTTCAGGATTAACATTAGCATAAATCCCTTCCTACAGCGTCAGTACCTTTGCAACGAAATTGAGCAGGTTGTAGACAATTGACAGTTACTTCTTATCGCTTATAGACGTGTCTTACAGTTCTACTTTCCCTTCTACGTATCGTGTAGGTTTCCTTAGAAATCTAGTCACAGTCATAGGACACAAATATAATCTATGATTATACGTCTACATGTACCACTTTCGTTTCTCTGAGAAAACTTCCATTTCATTCATAGAATCACAAGATTCAAATAAAAGAACAGAAATATGAATTTAAGAAATAGAAACTATTCAAGCTCAAGTTTTTTTGAAAGAATTTCGAGGATCTTCACAGGCTTGACAGAAATCCTGTACAGCTGCAAAGTACGCTCCAAATTTGAAACGCCACGACTGATATAAATAGATAGATCCAAATTTGAGAAATTATAATTGAAATTATAAATTGTGACTTTTTAAACGAGGTACGTAATTAGTTAAATTTCGTTCAAATGCAGGATATGTGAAGTTATTGAAATATTGGAATGTCGATTATTTCAATATTCGATCGCGAGTAATTATCGAGTAATTTCAAAAATGTGAAAATACAGATTATCTGAAGATTTTTCATAAAGGACAAAGAGTGGTCAAATAATAATCCAATTATAAAGAGAAATGGAATAAAATATCTTACATCATACTAGAAAAACTGCAACACAACCTTTGAAGTGAACGATAATCTTTCTGAAAGTTACGCAGATATTGAAGTCAATGATCCACGTAATCTCGGAGGAACCAAAGATTCCCGGCGAAGACTCGCGCAGATAAACCAAAATGAACGATCGCTGCTATTTCTCTCTTGAAACAATAGAGAAGATTCTAATCGTATGAATTATCAATTACCCGGCAATTTATCGTTCTCCCTCGCGTTCTCTGTATTAATGACCGCCATACGTAACGCCGAAGCCGTAAAAGATGAGATACGTTCGGGCACCGGCTCCGTCATCGAGCGAAATTCGAACTTGGTCGCAGAGGGGAGAGAAACGCCGCGGCTGACCCGGGGCCACTTTAATGAAAAACGATAAACTTCCCTCGTGGAACGTTTTCCGGGAAACGAACGAAGAAAAGGCGAAAACCGGGAAAAGCAGCGAAGGAAAATCGCGGGGGGAGAGCGAACAGTTTCTTGACCGAGTCGAACAAGTGTATCGCTTATGGACGTTTAATTGGCGATCGAATCGACAACGCTATAATGCCAGACTGACCAATTAAGAGAGAAATTTATAGACGGGCAAACTAGCCGGGACCGCAAACGCGGATGCTTATTATTATACGTATGTAGCATTGAATGAAACTTGCTACGGGCCTGGGCTGGCAATGCTTCGAATTAATAGCTATCACCCGAGGGGATATACATGAAATTATACGCGGTTGTGTACTTTCCTCTGTATCCATTGGGCCGCAATGGCATCATCGAGATCTACACCGGCCGCAAACAGGCCGTGTTTCGTACATCTAAATTTATTTGCAGCCGTTCTTCGGCGCCGGCTAATCAAATGGGCCTCGGTCGAGTCGTAGCGCGCGCGCTTCGAGTCACGTTTGTCAATTAGGAATTTAGGGGAACCGCTGCTCTCTGTGAAACGGGATAATTGATTCCTACAATGCGCGTTTCCTACAGCCGGAGGAATTCCGACTCCTTTGATTATAATATTATCGTCAATTTATCAGCAGAATCTCGCGATCTTCGATTATTCTGTTCGATCGTCCTATTGCCGTGTGCAAATAAGCACGGATTTATACGAATCGTGGAAAGTTTGGACGAGAAAATTTATTAACGTGATAAAAAAGATTCATTTATTAAATTTTACAAGGAATGGTATTCGAAATGACGGTGTCTTTCTTTTGAGTGATTTAAAAAGAATTTTATCGGAATACAGGTGGAAAGAATTTTAGCTAATTTGATACTTTCGTTTTAAAGGCAGCATGCGAATTGTAAAAATGAGATAAATCATTTGTGAGTGATTTTTCATTTGGTCACAGATTGACAAACTTAAACCAATTGATTATTTTCTAGATATTTTACCATTTTAATGTCTTTCAAATATTTTACTAAAGTGACGTTTAAGGCCGATTCCAAAATGATGAAACGCAAAAATTTCGTTCCCAATGAAAAGAAATTTATCTTGAGATTATTAGCTTATTTACAAATTTCGATGTATGTGTCATTTTGCAAATTCTACTTTGGTAAAGTTGATTTTTTACTTTACTTTACTAAAACGTGCACTTTCAATTTAGTTTTCCGGTGTCAAAAATCCGTGGTCAATACTCCAAGTTTCATTACACATTTTCAATTCACTTGGAAGATAAACAGAGGGTTCATTCAATTTACTGAAACGAAAGTACATTAATGAATCTGATCCAAAAAAAAAAAATATCGATTTCAATTAAAACAAAACTGATGTTAAAGCATCAAAAGCTACAGTTGCGAGATGCATGCTTTGCATTGAGTTACTAAGTAAATTAAATAAAAAACAATAAACTGTCTTCATTTTCAATTCCCTTATCTTTTCCCTTTCCTACAATAAAATTTAACTTTAAATTTCCATCTCTGATCAAAATATCAATATCAATGAAAGATAAAATACAATTTTTTTTTTTTTTAGTAAAACTTTAGTTCCTCTTACAGTTTCAAAAAAAAAAAAGACGAAATAAATTTGCATAAAAATCCGCAGTCTAACGATCGAGAGAATAGATCAAGAACATTATAGAACATTCGATCGGCAAGGTCAGATAACGACGATCGAGTAGAAAGCACGAACCGCAAACCCAAACTAATCGTTTTACGCGTGTTTGCATTAACGTTATCGTCCGGTTTCAATAGTTTTACCCCTCGTAACAATTACGATTCCCCAGCCCTAAGTCCAACTCTGGCTCTAACTCTTGGAAGTAAGGCAGCGATTCTAAGGCGTTCTCAGGGAGTGAGAACACCTTCAGCCACCGCTTGAGCAATACATCTTGTCACCCCAAATGGTTCGTTGCTTGCGAACACCTAAACGCGTGCCGTGCACGTTGCACGAGCGCGCATTTCTTCGATGTGTTCTGTACGAATACAGAGGTTACATATCTCGTCGTTATATATATATATATATTTTTTTTTTTTCATTGGGTATTATCGTTCAGATTTCATCAGATTCGTGAGAGCAATACAAGTTTCAAACGAGTTATTTTGAGGAAACAAACGATCTGCAGACAGCATGACAAATTCACGTGGAAATTAGAAATTAGAAACGAGTCAGGAAATTTTGAAATTATATCATACAATGTAAAACTAAAAGTACTGATATCTCTCAGTGACATTTATTATACAAATTCAGTTCCGTAATAACGAATTTTTGTAGTCGTACGATTTTTTTTCCTGGAAAATTCAATATCGAGTGTACGCACAATTATATTGTCATCGTTTGAAGACTTTCACTTGTTTACAAAAAATTATGAAAAATGAAACTTTCTCATATACAGACGATGATGTATAAACTGCGTATTAAAGAAATTATTCTTCAATTTAATCAATTAAAATAAAAAAAAAAAGAATTATCATTATACATATTAAATTTCGTAAAATAAAGTCAAACAAACAAATAACTAACATTAAATAAATCATACAAATTAATTCAACCATTGAAAATAAATTTAAAAATTTTATTCTCTAATGGCCCAATTCATAATTTATTCTAATTGATAACAATAATCCAAAAAATACCGTCACATAAATATTAAAAACATAAAAAAATAATCATGACCTATATCTATATATAATAATAAATAAAATAAAAATTACATGTAAAAATTCTATTATAATCAAAAGTCTTAAATAATAAAAACTTTTTACAAATATAATTGTAACAATAATCAAAATAAAAATGAAAATAATAATAATTCTTTATTCAAGTGAAAATAATAATAATTAATCCTTCAATTATAAATTACGTAGATTCAGTTGTTCCGGAAAGAATCGGCAAGACTTTTAATATTTCTGTACAATTTTTTTCCCGTGGTAGAGTAGTAACCTACTCTCTCGGTTGCCCAATATTTCCAATCCGTTTTGTCCATACCGATCTTATCACGGCCCCGTCTAACACCCGGTGTAACACACACACGACGACGACGACGACGACGACGACGTCCCGTCAGAGGTATCGACCGGCAACGTCTGAACACGCCAAGAGTTCTCGCGGTAGGAGAACACGGAATCGAAGCCGCGGTCCCAGAAGGCACGCGATCCACTGATCCGTCTTGCGAGAGGCGTTACTGTTATCTTCCCCGGCCAATCTCCAGCGGACGACTAATAGGTTCAGCGCGTGAACACCTTGTCCTGGCAGGACCACGTGAAAAGGCGTTCAGTAGCCAAGGGGGGTTCGGTAACGTAACGTCGGCTCGGCTCAGGTCCGAGAAATCGTCGTGGAGAATTGTTTAACCGCGATGGTAGATAGGAACGATAACCGGGGCAGAGGCCGATCAAACGCCCCGGGTCAGCTGGCGCCCGCGCGCCGAGAGAGAATATTACTTTGAAGCGTTTATCGCCGGAATCTAGCACGCTGGATTTTCCTCCGATTCCCTTTCAGATTACCCGGAATTGGACTTTAATTCCGATAGCCGTGCGGGGATCATACCGTTGGTAGTTCTGTTTCTTTCTTTCGTGACACGAACGCGTGCCCGCCTTTGGCGACGAAACCGTTCGAAAGGTTTTCCTTTTCGAACGAGGATGAGAATTAATCGATGTTCACATTGGGAGTTACGGACGTTCGAATTCGAGAGTGATTTCTTTTATTTTATTTTTGCGCCCGCGCGCGAAAGAAAATTGACTACGTATATATTGCGGATATTATATGCGTGTGTTTTACAGTGGCAGATTTGTTGGAAGTTGTTACAATAACCAATTGTGTTCATTAGTAATATTAGTCGCATTATTCATCGCGATTAATTTGCCGTTGAGAGTACAATAAAGCTGCGGGGAATATTTGAAGTCGCCTCGTTCGTAATTCCTCTGATTTATCTTTGTTTCTCCTTTGTCGAATGTCTTTGGAAATGACAGAAAATGTAATAACGTCGCTGTAAAATGTGTACTTAAATGAAAGTGTAATGCGAGTTGTAGCGCAAAGTGAGCCGAGATGATAAAAGAGCAATATTAAAAACTATTTCATTGTCAAGATCGAGCTACCTCGTTGTTCCATTAAAATCTATATATAATATTCAATCGTATCAGAAATCAATCGTATTTACATTTGAGATAAATGGACAACGTACAACCAATTGATGTACAATCCACGAACATCAGAGAATCTTTTCCACTAAGAAATTAATTTCATTCACTGAATATTGTAATACGTACTATACATGGAATATTTTATACATTTTTATGGATAAAAGTGCATTCTGCCTTTCATGAATGAATAAATATCTATTCTGTGAATAAGTAAAATATTTCTGTAATTCTGTACTGTATTATTTCGAAAAAAAAAAAATTAAAAATTGTCAAAGATATCATTTTAAACGAAAAAAAATTAAAGAGATCGTCTAGATAATTTTTTAATGCGTAAATTATTTTTAAAAAAATTTTAAAACTGGTGACATTTATGCAATTTTATAAAAAAGGAAAAAAGTAATGTTTCATATAAATTGACCTAACAATTATCTGTTAAGTAGAGAAATTTTAATCAATACACATATTCGATCTACGTGTATTTTATTACAGTTGATATCTTGCTTTTCACGACTGAAAAAAAAATCTACTCGCGCAGCACGAGAGTTCTAATGATTCAGTATCGCGATATGAACTCTCGAACGAGAAAAATATTTCTTAATCGGTCTTGTTCGGCTCAGTTGCCACGTATCCTCGTTCGAAACCATAGAAAGCCAGACTGTCTGCCACGAGTCAAGCGTATAAGTCGCGTGACCCGTGCGTTAATCCGACGCATGAGCAACTGGTTTCTGCATAATTTCGTTGTGAAAGTTCCGACAACGCGAGCCAAAGATCGCAAGAAACGTTGCCTGCGTTAATGCTTTCCAACTGGCGTCATTGGTGTTACGATTCCGCCATGATAATTGCAATACAGTGTTCGGGATTTAGGAAAACTGTCGACAGGATATGTTTTGTTACATACACTTCCGTTCAAAATTCACGAGACAAGAACTACATTTGTCTAAAAATTATCTATTGTCGAGAAATTAAATATAATGCGTAGACACTTTGACAGCTGTATTATAAAACGCACGTGGAAATTTAACTTTAATATTTTTTGTTTTGTCAATTGTATAAATTATTTGATTTACTCTGAAAACCTTATTAAATTGAAAATAAAAAGCGTTCGACAATTTCGAAGCAGAAGTATACGCACGAAGTAACAGAATGTTGCCCTGACAAGCTATTTTGCTGCACCAGGTTCGTTAGAAAAATGGACAAAGACGAGGAAGAAGGAAGAATCGCCAGAAATATATACACAAATTAAAAGTTTAACCCTATATATAGGGCAAAGATCATTTCCACAAACAGTGTCTAATTTTCTCCACTTAACTATTGACATCTTTCTCTATCTTCGGAACGTTCCTTTACTCGAAAACATTTTAACCTTCCCTCGTGTCAAACGACGGTCTCTGACAAACTTAAACTGACAAAGTTGTCGAGAGTTTCCACAGACCGTTTCCACGGACACTCTCCATTCCAAACGAACTACCCTCACGCTAAATGGCTAAAATCCAACGACAGGGAACTTAAATAACACCGCAGATAAGATTCAACAACTTACGATTCACGTCGAGGATCACCAGCCTGGTCTGCGGCGGCACGAGGTTGGTGTTGCTGGCCTCGCAGATTAGACGAGCCTTGAGGTGTTGCCTTCCAACTTTAGGATAGGACAAGCGGTTAACCGTGAGGCCAGACTCGGCGTTGTAGTGATAGGACTCGTCTATCACGGTGTTGTCGAGGTACCACGTCAGCTTCGGGGGCGGCCTGCCACCTCGTACCTCGCAAATCAGGTTCACGTCACTCCCCTCGTTGTACGGTTCCTCTAACCTCGAGATGTCCCTCGTCGCCGCGTCCAGTATCACCGGCTTCGACGGAGGTACTGCGCGAAATACACACGTATATACACACGTACGTATGTGCACGCACACA
Source organism: Frieseomelitta varia (assembly GCF_011392965.1). NCBI lineage: Eukaryota > Metazoa > Arthropoda > Insecta > Hymenoptera > Apidae > Frieseomelitta > Frieseomelitta varia. Next base: position 877,339 of record NW_025110009.1, on the reverse strand, counting down.
CACACGCACACGCACACGCACACGCGCACGAGTACACACAGAGAGAAGCATGATTGAATCAGCGGAAATGCGGATTGATTATTTGTCCGCCGCTTGAGAATGGCTGATCTATCGCGCTGCCTGCGTGCCGGCGTGATTTACTCGTGAAAGATTGATTAGGGCCAATTGAGTTCCGCTGATGCGAGTGATTTACCATTCGGTGAATACTCTTTTGTCGACGATTACGCGGAGACCGGGGGAAACGAACGGGGTAAAAAGCAGCCGGGGCCGGTGCATAGCGTTCGAATTTGCGCGAGCGTGAAAACGGTAAATTGCCCGGGTCTCGATCGTCCCAGTGATTTATTTATGTCCATCGGTGGATATTTAATTGTTCTTCTCGTCGCTAGAAATACGGAACGATTTCACGAACGATGGATTGGCCGCTGGTGATCGGTGCTGCTGGTTATATCGGATTTTTACGCGTTTGTGGACAATTTAGAGAGGCGAAGATGTTTCGGACGAAAGAAAGTTTCATTCTATAGTTAAGCTGTGTAATTGGTGATATAATTGGCAACTCAATTGGCATTGAAAAATTATTATTGCTGATGCTAATGAACTTTCGTCATAAATTACTCATCACTGAGATAATAAGTAACAGTAATTTCTGACAAGTGAAAGGCACGCTACTCACCTATAACAGTCAGATTCATCTTCTGCTTCCTCGTCGGCGAATTCTTGAAGTCCACTCGACACCGATAGATCCCTTCGTCCTTAGTCTCTAGCCGATCGATGCTGAGGTGAGCAGGATTCGACGCTGCGATAAAAAAAGCTCTTGGTCCCAGTGCCTTCGGCGACGACCAGAGGAGAGCGTTGTTGAACTGGCGACGACCACGAACGTCGAAGCTGAAAACCATCGGTCCCTTTGTAGCAAATGATTATTTCTTTCTATATCTACACGATACTTTTGAAACAACAACTTTTCAAATTTAACTGTTGGAATTGCCCAAATTTATCGCTAGGTGCTCACTGAATTTTAGAGGACCGTGCCAAAAAGAAACAACTTTTCTCCAATTCTTCGTTATACTACAGTCTTTTTATTTCAATATCCCATGAAATCTTATTAAATAAAGTTTCCAAATTTGTATGAAATATTAGATGTTCGATGTATTGAATTATAATATCGTTAAACACAATGATTATTAAAAAGAATAATACTATATATATATGTATAATTATATATAATAATATATATACTATGTTATTTTATTAAATATTAAATATCATATTCCGTGTTATTCTGTATTATTAAAATTTACTGTGTCGGCAATATTACAGAGGTTGGACGTTCAGTCCAATTTACTACAAGGTTGGATCAGATTTTAGATTTTGCAATTACAGATTTAGGTATCAGGTTGTTACTCTTTCAGTAAGTTAACGATCCTTAATAACAAGGAGACAAGACACTTTGACACTTAATATTCGCACGATTATAATTGGAAACGTTATTTTCTGGAACGAAAGCTCCCTCAATTAGACCGAGAAGACAAGATTATCCACTTTATAATCGCGTTGCCAATGATTTCAAGATTCGTAACAAGATCGAAGGCGGAATCGTCGGAGATTTGAGGAGCGATAAGCTCGTGCAAGCATGTTCGCAAGTTCGCACGTTACACCAACTAAAGTCTACGACGCGAGACGACTCGAAGACCGTTGTCGACTGTCGGATCTTCGGAGATTACAAGTGCTTGTTCCATGAAAATTCTCGTTCCAGTCTCATGGGATTTTAGTATTAACTCGTATCTGGCAGAAACATTCTCGCAGAGGGAACGTGAACTTCTTAAAAATCTCTTTGTAGTACATTTGAACGCCATTCCTCTGTTAAACTTCGGAGAATGTTTAATAAAAGAAGAAGCACGTACCGTAGGATTAAACTATTAACGAATCGTGCTGATTAAATTAGCAACGACGTTCCAATTTATGCTCAAGAGTATCTTTGAATAATTATTAGTTACACTCGTCACGGACGTGCATTAATAGAGTTTTTAATAATCTTTCGTAGAATATTTATAATATTTATATAAATTTATTATATTTAGTGTCTTTATTGCATTATAAACATTTCATCACAAAAATTCACGTGTCTCTTTATACGTAACAGAAATTACATTTTCTAAATTCTTCATACAACTTGACCCCAGTGAAACTTGCTCCAAGAACTGACTGAACTATCATCTAGCGTTAGACACATTTGTCCAATCAAAGTCACGTGTAACTCGTTTGTTTCACGTAGGCCATGAAAGTGGTCGGGTCCAACGCCACGTCGTCGTGGATCCTCAGCGAAAGGAGCTTAACGAAATTATAACTCGGAGGTGATTGCATGTGAAACATTCAGGACCGACGAGAAGCAGTTAAACGTAAGGAGATCTCGCGAATGCAACGAGAGAGAGAATGGAAATTTCGAAAGGACGGAAACGAACAACGTTAAACGTTTATCCCTTTCGCTCGTCATCTCTAGGTACCTGTTCCCTGTCACCTGATCGCCCAACAACGTTCAAAAGACAATGTGTATACGTGTGAGTGTGTGTGTGTGTGTGAGAGAGAGAGAGAGAGAGAGAGGATGAAAGAAGAGGAAACCGGTAGAAGGCCGAGGAGCATGAAAACCGACGGTTCCTCACGAGCGACTAAAAGTTAAATTGCGTTCCACGACTGCACAGGAGTTCGGATTTCCGCTCGTGACTGAGTATTCCCAAAGCTATCCCACTCTGCCGGCTGCTTCCGCGGCATTGACGTTGAAATACGATTTAATTCTTCCACTTCGCACTTCCAACAGACGAGGAAAGCGCTTCCGTGACGTGCCGCTGCCGTCCGGACGTCCGTACGGTTGCTTGCCCTAGGGCCGCAACGCCGGCCCCTTAGGACTCCTCCACACACCGACGCAACGCACTGATACCTACTTCACGCGTAACACTAAATGTACAGGGTGTTTCCATTTCGAGACAATTTTTTTTTTTTCGCGATTTATCGCGTTACGTTTTCAGCGCGGATCAAAGGATTCGAAATTTCGTACATCCACGTATAAATATTTTTGGTTGTGTTCTTTTTAAGGATAGCACAAGTTTGCATGTTTGACACGGTACAACACATTTTGTGATAATGATTTGCGCGATTTCTTTTTTTCCTTTTTTTTTTTCCTCTTACAAACAAATACGACAATGAAAATTGTACTGCGACAGAGGAGAAAATATTTTCTTTATAAAATTATTTGGGTCAATATCCTGTACACATTTGTCCACTATGTCGTGCAACTGAGAAAGAAATGCGTTTCTTGAATAAATCTTGCGTGCTGAAGCAATTGAAGTTCAACTTGAAACTTCTAAATAAACTCGTATGCATTTATACACACTCATCTCTGTTCATTCAAGGCGGACCTTAACTACACTTAAGTGGACCACCCTGTACGCGCGTTTCAACATATTCCCGCGTTCTCGCCTCTTTTCAGAAAATCACCAGCTTTCCATCGATGCTGAAACGATTCACAGACATAACGCGCGGGTTCCTTCTTTCGACGAGCGATAACCCTGCAAAGCGATTCCCAGCTATCAGTCTTCCGGCTGCCGGCTGAATCTTTCGGATCGATCGGTCGGTCTTTCGCGTGCCTCGTCGATCACACCGGCTGATTCGCGGAGATTTTACGAAAGAAGAATCGCCGATCGAACGTTCACGAACGCGGCGTTGCATGGAAATCGAGGCAGGCGATCCTCCCTGAGAACACCACCCTCTTTGCTCGGCGGTTTTTATTGGAAATCACGGGAGCGTCGGGGATTCGAGAATCGAAGCGGGAATCGACGGTGCACTTGGGAATGGTGGCGCGGTATCGCAAAAACTGGCCTGTTGTGCTCCACGGTACGGCTCTTTGATATTTCACTTCCGCGATTATTCCTGACCATCTACGACTGTTTGTCTCTTGTTTCGTGCTTGAGAATTTGTTGGAAATTAGCAAGTTAGCAAGATTTATATCGCTTTGGAAATGTATCAATGATTGTCTCATTGTTGTTGTTCAAAAAATGAGACAATCAATACTATGTACTCGTGTCTTCTCAGATGTATCATATCAAAACTAAATAATTGACAATTGTATTTTTATTATTTTAACAATATCGACTGAAATATAACATCTGTTTCATCCACTGGCATCCAATTGCGTTGAATTTTATTGGTTCGTATCATTATCTATTTACTGATATTATTTTGTTCTTAGATCAAATCGAATCGAACGATGAAGCGCAGAAGCAAAGAAAGAGTGAACTTTCCATAAAGAAGTACACAATCAAATGATGTATATAATCAAAAGAAGTACAAACATAATACATACATATAAATTTAATCAAAAGGAAACTTCATCATTTAGTCGATTAAATGGATTCTCTCTGGCTAAACTTTTATTGTATGGACGAAAAATCAGCACAGGAGAGTGTCAGAGAAAAGTCAATGAACTAATTTAAATAAATGGAGTCAATTTAAGTAAATGGAATTCTATTTTACTGATTGACTTTTTTTTTTTAATTACACGCATCGTAAAAAGAATTTACATCTTGTTCACTATTTTCTCAATATTTTTCCCAGAACGTGCTCCCATCTTTTTTTTTTCTTTTTTTGCCTCTCCGTACGGCATTCGACAGCAAGCGATTAACCCTTTTCGCGGGAGAACGACGCTAGGACGGTCATTCGTATAATACACGCGATTTAAATGTTTCTGGGGGGGGGGGGAGCGGCGAATGAAATTGGACAGATTCAATTCTATGAAACGATGTCCCTTAAGAGCAATTCCACGTCGCTGTTCCGAGATCGCGCAAATATTACGGGAAATTTCATAAAAGGCTGATGGCGGCTTAAGTCGAAAGAAAATAACGAAGGAAAATGGCGGACGACGAGAGGGAGAGAGGGAACGTAGAGATGTAAGAACGAAGTGGATGAATCGATAATTCGTGAGAATCGAATGAACCAGCCTCGTCCTAACGGGGTTGAAACGTTCAAGTGACCGAATAAATCAGTGTAACGGGATTACGAGTCAGATTAAGTGGCAACTACGCGACACGGATAACACGGACGAGGTAAGGAACGATCGGATGAAGAAAAGAAAAAAAAAAAAAAAAAAAAAAAGAAGCGTTAACAACTCAGTCAACTTAACCAGACAGAAAAAAAAAAAAAAAACAAGAAGAGACTCCAAATATAATATCGTAATTCGTGCAAGTTTTACGACGTAGAGAGGAGTGGATTTACATATAAAACAAACCAGGCGCTTATCTCGGGCGACATGGGTTTGCCTGAGGGCGGTGGCGCCGCTACGTTTCGTTGGATTAGTCAAAAAATTACCCCTGTTTATCAGGCATAACAGTGCTTAGTCATAATCACGAGTGGTGTCCGCGTTCTCTTTAGAATGCACGTATTCATTATGCCGGCATTAATTTACGGAATCTCAGGGGCTATTATTCCCCCGTATTATACGAACGAATAAATTCGGTGTGCATTGATAAACCGCAAGGTATTATGCAAACCGCGTGAAACGGATGTGCAATTGCTAGCCAAGATATTCTTGGTAACGTGGTAAACCAATTTTTGCGCGTACGTTGAAAGTCAAAGACTGAAAAAAGTATACGGGATGCGTGTGATGTATAAATAAAACAGCACATAGAATGTTGTAAAAATTTAAACTTTCATGGACAAATGAATATGAAATGATATAAATATGATGAATTATAATAGAAATATAGATGTACGTTACGTATGAAATATTTTGACGTTTCGTTACATTGTAACAACCGATTATTAAGATTAAGGGAGATCATACATAATCAGGCGGATTATTAATCGAATTATCGCGCCACGTTGGAAACCAAAAGCACCCCTGATGTGTGAAATGAAATAATTGGCCTAGTCTGGTGTGTTTATACGCGAAATATTTAGATATCTCGCATAATTAATTCGCAAATAATTTACAACCGTTTGAAAATGATCACACGCGAGGTAGAGACTTGTATTTCTGAAACATGATACATCAAACTCTTCAAGGTAAATTATTGCAATTCGGTATTCCTTGTACGCGCAAAAGTATCTTTATACCTTACATTCTGTTGTACTCTGTTTATTTATAAAATTCTAAAAAAGAATACCTCAAAAACAAAAGGAAAATTCCTGAATAAGCAATTCACAAAATTCTCAAATATCCTAGCCGGGGAGGAAAAGAAAAAAAGACTCATCGTCGTTTCCACATTTCGTCTAGACGAGGAACAGATTGCGAGACGATAAAAAATATCGAGGAAAAACAGGAGGAAAAGCCGAAAAGAAACGATATTCGCAATTTCGCGTCTTTAACAGTCTGGCGCATGCATGATAAGCGAGCCAGAGCGTCTCGTAATAAATATTTTACTGCTTCAGCGCGAGGAAACGGCGGAGGTTGCGGGGGAGGGACAGGAAGGAAAGCTCGTCGAGTAGGATACAAGGGGTGTCTGTCTGCCTCTAAATTTAAAGTTCCCCCTCGCGCGGCGAGGATTAAACTGACTTTACAACAGGCGACGAACCGTACCCCCGACCATCCGATTCACCCCTCTTCACCGTATATTCACCCGCTCTGCTTCCTCCGCGACAGAAAGGAGGAGAAAACGCGAGGTGGTGGGAGAAGCGCGAGACGATGCATCGCCACCCCTAGCACATATCTTACACCTTATTACATTTCTTAAATATGACCCGACGGGCAGCGACGTCGACTACCACCCCCTCGACTGCCACCCTCTTTGGATAGAGAGTGTCGCGCCTCTTCGCGGTGGCGACGAGCTTCGAAGGTTTGCGGGCCAAGCACCATTCTATATGCAAAATTTCACGGGCCGCGGAAGCGAAATAGCGAACTCGCGCCGAGCAAATGAAGTTCACCGTGGAAAATAACGCGAGGAATTTCTGGACCGTCCCCTTCTTCCGCCCAACCCACTTCCGCGGCCCACGCCTGTTTTATTTCTTCCAGGCAATTTATATTCCCGGATTATCGGGTCTCGGGGTGAATTTTCAGACGACGCGTAACCCGCCCGGCGATATCTTTGTAATCGTTGCCTGGTTTTATAAAGGCTTCTGACGAATTCAGCGGGAGGAGAAAGGGGGGAGGGGAGGGGGATGGGCTTTTACAACGATTCCGGATTACAGTGGATTTTTATCGGCGGATAGGAGTTACCGGATGAATGTAGTTCTCTCTCGTGTTTCCTCGTTATTCAAGCTGGTTTTTTGAGGATTTTTCTTTTTCGATTTTCCACCGGTGTGTTTTCGTGTTGTTTGCTAGCGGGGATTATTGGGCGTATATCGCTTCGACGTAGGAAAATTGTTTTCCGCGCAGGTGTGTGTAACTTCGTTAGGAAATTGTTGAAACATTCGACACTTTTAGTCCTACTTTTCAAGTAATTTAATATTAAAGTGTCTCTTCCATTTTGGCCAAAATTGCCATTGTGTTGCATTTATTTGATGCACGTGATAAGCTCACCTGTAGATTGGTTCGCCGGCACCCTCCTTGTACCAGAACACCATGCTGACCTCGTCGTTGTCGTTGGAACGAATATCACAAGGAAGATGCACTTTGTTCCCTACAACACCGCTGATAGTAATGACCGGAACTGTAAACGAAAAAAACGAAACGTTATTAGCGAGTCGTTCCGCAACGTAATAAAAATTATATTAAAAACGCCGAGAATAATTAAATTCGAAAGTTTTATCATACTTGGCAAGTATTCTTTCGGAGTAGTTTTAATTAATACAACATCAAAGCAATTATGAGTTCAAGCGATGATTAACAGATATTTCCTGATGTAATGTTTAATTTAAAAGTTTGTTTCATCAAAGGTTCGAGAGAGTTTGAAAGCTTTGTTATTGTATTTAATTGTACATTGTAGAACGTAATACTTCCTCCATAGAATATTTTTATAGGATAATTTAAATATTAATTAACGTTTGTAAAGTCTAAGAAGAATGAAAGTGAAATGGAAACATGCCTTGTGAAATTCGATAATTAATTACACTTGAAACAAATCTATCCTTTAATTAATCATACGCTGGGATACTTGTTAACCAATTTATTCGCAACTGAGCCAATATTTTAATCAGTTTTCAAGGCGACATCAATCACGTTGAGAGTATAAGCGAGAACTTCTTTCGAAATCGATTCGAACTTATACCAGCGACCCCTACGTGTCTAATCTCATCATTAATCAATCTTATCGATTTGCCATGTAACCGAAAAGTCTTCTTTATAAATATGTACGCGGCGTTCGTATTAAATTAAATAACTGTTGTAAACAAGTATGAAAAATTTCCTCGTTCTCGCATCTTTAAATTTTCCGTAATCACGCAGAAGTTTACAATCTCTCAATGAACCTTTTACCTTGTGTACACGTGTCATGCATTTTACTGTCGAGAAAATAAATTACAAAACATTTACAAATGATATCGTTTTATTTCTCCATCGAATATAAATATTCAGTCATTTCCAGAATGCGAATTTTTATGTAAAAGTGTACAAAATTTTTAATAGATCTCACCAGATCCACTTAATAAAGACACGAAATTACATTGAAAAGAGAGAGAGAAAGAGCAGTCTAATTATCACTGCACGTTGAAAGAGCTTCCTAGAGTAATCACATACCGCGGGGAAAGTATTCGCCGGAGTTATATGTAAAAATCACGTTAATTCCCAGTTGCGCGATTACACAGGCAAACCTTCTCAAATATGCACGTACGCGTAGGATAATTAACCGCGTTCGTTTGGCGGATGGGTAGGATGGTTTTACAAGGTAATAGAAACCCGGTGAGAGGCAGGGCCAAGGTGGTGCACGCGAGTTACGAAGACATCCTTTGGGATTAGGTCTCATTACACGAGAATTCTGCGGTGACGTACGCGCTGACGGTTGAGGTCGTGGTTTTCCGACCGAACTTAACACGGGGCCAAGTCGTCGTCTTGCTGGTTGACGACGCACGCTGCGCTTAACAGAGGTTTGATGTCCTCGTCGCGCGATGTCTACCCGATTAGATTTACATACAGATGGAATTATCACCGTTTTAACGAGCTACGCGGCGACGTACCAATCCCTCATCTCATCCTCTATTGGTTCGATTTCATAAACATCGATCGATCGGACAGAGTTCAAACACAACAGCTATCGCATGACTAATATCAAAGTTGCTTCTTTTTTGATTTAAAAAAAAAAGCAGTACGTATTATTAAAAAGCAGACAGAGAAATACAATTCGAACAACTCGCTCGTCTTTTTTCTAACTCGCTGTTGTTTCTGTCACGACGGTGACTTTGTCACCAATTAAGACACGGATCAACCGCACGTTTGTCGGTCGGAAATTAACGATTTCACTGTGGATTCATCGAGAATATCATCGATCAACGACACTGTTCCGTAGAGCGATCGCAGAAGCTCGGCACTTACGTGGATTTGCATCTTGGGCCACGAGGCGCTGATAGCTCTCTGCAAGTTCGGAAACATAACGGCGAAAGTCGAGAAACCGACTGAGATAGAGAAAAAGATAGACGAATGAGTGTCTAGAGATGAACCGTTGGAAACTTCTGACTGAATATCCGTTGGCCGGGTAAGTTCCCGTGAATTCCGTTGTCAAATTGAACATTGAGAATCGGCGGGGGTAAATGCAGAGATTATGGCGAAAGCGCGGGGATAATTTTGTTTGCGCTGTATTTATCTGCAGTGGCTACAAAAATTCTTTGCACGCTGTTTTTACTCTAACTACTGTATTTACTTGACTAGTCTGTTGCAAATTACAATTAGTAACATTACATTCCAGAAGTCTCATGTAACTCAAGAAGTTCGAGTTACTAGTTTGTTATAATATTTTATCGATCGTTTATTCTCGAACGAAATTTATGCAAATTTGTATATCTGAGGATACCTACGATCAAATCTTGATAGAAAATTGTTTTCACATACCAAGTATCACAGAAAAGATTACACGTTGAATATTCTGTGGAATTTTGTATCTTCAAGTTTCTTGCAGATATATGAAAACACGCAGTCGAATAAAATTCGTCAAGATAAACAATATTATATAGTAAAGTCCAATTCTTAACTCTCAGGAATAAAATTAGGATACGCCTTTTTAATAACGTGGTGAAAATAAAATAGTCAAGCAATGAGAAACAATAGGTTTTAATTTTAGCTCTCTAAAATGATATCGTTTCCTGGGATATCCATTGACTTTTGGGAAGGATTTCTTGAATAGAATTAATGGCTCGAATTGGTATTGGTTTTCGATTAGATAGATTTAGAGCCATTGTTACGCATATACATATATCCGAGAGGATTTCTTTTGATTCATTGGGACTCGGAATAAAGCTTATAGTAACAATAATTTGAAATATAGGTACACGTATCGGTTATTCAACAACTTGGATTCTTTGTTTCTTATTATATAAAAAGAAACATGTATTATCAAGTGAATTTGTAATTATTCATATAATTATTCATCCAATTAAATAGATTGTCAATTTCGAACTTTTGAAAACTTGTAAGAAGTTTCGCGTCAAGTTAAACGAATTAAGATGCGATAATACGCACTTTATTGTAAAATAAATTACTAAAAGTGAAGGAAGTTAAGTTACTAAAAAAAGGAAAGGTGAAATTAATAAATTTAATTATATAACTAATTCCTCTGAGACAAAACACTTATTCTCTTCAAAAGATCAATGGCGTCATTGATCAATCATCAAGAGCTTCCTCCTCGAATCTTGCATCAACATCTGATAATTTTTAAATTAAAACGAGAATGAAATGAAAAATGAAAGAACGACACACTTTACACGCTTGGTAAGCATCAAGCACAATCTTATGGCAAAGTTCGTTCAACTCGTAGCATAGAACAAACTTTTTAGATAAACACAGACCACGAAGTGACAAGTACCAGGCTACGGTAGAACAATTTCATTTATCACAAGAAAAATGCTGAGACTAAACTCCACAGACCAAGAGTGACCATACATTTTCTAGAGATCGTGAGCTAGAAGGGAAAAGTTCGTGAAATAAAAGACACTGTCTGGCTACTGGCGACTGAATCGTTTCCTCCTGGCTGTTTCCTGTCGTTACGCGAAGTATAAATACAACGTATGTAAATACCACACGTTAGCAACCATTATCCTGTTATGCAGTTTAGCATAGACTCGAGACGCGAAACTCGTATCGCTATGCCATGTGAGTCGCGGTAAGATTCCAATAATTGAAGCTCGACCACCGCTTTCGTGTCCGGTCGATCGACTATCGAATATCGGGGGCAACATAACTTTCGCCGGTTAGGGTAGACTGATCTTAATTACTTTTGCCGAAAGTTTATCGGCTGAAAGTGAATCTACCGCCGAGACTTGCAAATGCAATTGGGCAGCTCGATTGACTGACCGATTCTTTTCTTCTTTTGTACAATTTCTCAGCGGCGAAAATTATGGAGAAGACTGTGAAGAAACGTGACGACAAGATGAATCTCTTCTGTTGTCTATAGTACGTAGGTATTTATACTGTATGTTCCTTTTATGTTCTGCCCCGTAATTACTTGAAATTTCCTTTGTGTTGTGACAACGAAAATAGATTTTTCGCTAAATAGAATGCCCCCCCAATTGACAATGATGAATAATTACACGTAATGAAAAAAAATGACCCCAGTCAAATATTCTATATGACCATCGCGTGAAATTTTTCACCGCGAAGCGGGGAATTCAAATCGACAACTCACACAACTGGGATACCCAGGCACGTTAGAACCGTCGTGGCGAGAGCACGCAAGACAAAAATCGAAGACTCTTGTTATCGTTGACTTACGGCATCTTTCGATGTATACGCTCGGGATTGCATGAAAGATCGCCGAGCGCGCCGATAAATTACCGAAAGATCCCGCGCTAAAAGGGAGGGAGGTAGTGATGCGCGGAACGCAAGGAGCGGAAGCGGATTCGCGGCGTGCCGGTGGAATAACGTTATATTTCATTTCGGGAAAGGAACGAGAAACGCCAGTGAGAAATAAGGCCAGCGAAATTTACGCGTTTCCAACGGGGGAAAAAGAAAATAAACGCGAGAAACGTGGGTATCCTGGCCACGCTCGCCCCGAAGGCGATCATCCTTGAGATTCAAGACATCGTGCACCACGTGTTCGTGGAAACGGAAAGGTTACTCAGTTAGGGGAGGCGGGAGCCCCCGAAACCAACCGCGAGCAGATGGAAAAAGGCGGCGGCCACGGTGTTTTGCGTTTGATGTTACCACGAAGTTGGCTAGTTAAGAAGCGAGAGGCCCGTTGATGGATTCGTTTCCCGGGTAGAAAGGTTATTTACGAACCGCACGAGTCGCCGCATCGATCCGTACCGGGAACGACGTGGGCGTTCGAGGATTCTTCGGCAACGGGAACGAAATTACGATGCACGCTACACACGCAGCGTCGAACGCTGTGAACTAGACAGACCGCTGGAATTTTTGGTCGAGGTAAATTTGGATCGAATTTCCTATCTGACAACGGGAGTTTTAGCTATTTCGTGAGGGAATGAACGAAGGGTTCAGAAACTAATTAGTGTACGTTGTTTTCTATTAAAAATGGCTCTTTCGTTTCTACCAATGGACCAGTTCAGTTGTAATATTTCAATGATTGTATTGCGGTGATTTTAATATGGCGATTAAAGTTTTTTATCAATCGATGATTTTGATAATGAAAGGGTAGTTTGGGGTGGCACAAGTTATTTTCAATGAGAAATAACCCCTGAGTTTCACTAATTCTTAATCGATGAGTTTAGGACGCGAGTGATATAAAATTGATTCTGAAGATTCGGAATGAAACTACTATTATTCTACTGTTTCTACTCTGGCCAAATAAAAATTTTATTTTTAAGTAATAACGAAGTCGATTACACTGTTCATCCGATTACACTGTTTTTTAAAAGACATTGCTCATTCGTCTTTAAAAGTCGTTTCCTTAGATCACTTGAGAAAAGGAATATTTTTACGATGCTTAATACCAGTTAAATACCAGTTAACTCACCTATGAAAAATTGAAAGTCACTTTGAGTGTAATCATATTGAATAGCTCAGCGAACGTTATTTTATTAAAAAGAAACTTTTACAATCGATCCATCAACAACAAAGTAACGTCAAGTGTTAAGTACGCTATATATCAAATAAATATCTTCACCTTTGAGCACCATCCTCTACACATACTTTTACGCTTTATATTGAATATATGAATCTGCAGTGTAGTTAGGGACAATTGAACAATCATAAGAATAACTCAAAGGACGATAGCGACCGAAGCTTTTAAAATTCGAGACGTGATAATCCTCACGTCATCCGTAATAGAATCATATTCTCCGGTTCCACTTTAAAGTTGAAAGCAAGACAAATTATCTCACATCGAGGTAATTAAGACTCGACCCAACTTCGAGGATCGCGGAATAAAAACGTCAAACGATTCATAAGCCTCGCTCGCTCTCCCATCGTAGGCGTGTAATTTGGATTTGCACGGTGATAGATTTCGTTTTCATGTTAATTATTTCCTCGAGTGGTCGTTTGACATATACGATAGTGGCGGAACAAAGCGAATCTATTAAGATAAACTAACCGAGTAATGCTCGAGCATCGTTGGTTGGTTATCATCGCCAGTGGTACTAACGCGACTATGAAGGGGTAGCGTTAACAGAAAGGGGTGAAAATGTCAAAGTTCACAATCGTAAAGTAATAAGAGTAATAACGTTTCAGCGTCCCCTCTCCGTAAGGAATTAATGTCATTGAATTATAAGTTGAAATTGAATATTTGATAATTTTGTAATAGCTGGCGATTAAGTTCTCTGTAATTGTTTCTTAATTTCGCTCGTTACAAGAGAGGCGTATTTAAGTAACTTTCTTTACAGGTTGCAATAATGATCGTTTTTTTTTTACACGAACTTTTTTATTCATCTTCTTATTTCTAGATGAAATGAATCTTTCGTTTTCTGAGAAGTATAAACAATTACAAGCTGTTGTAATTAGAAATAATGATACGTCAGTCAATATCGTAAAGAGTCGATACTTAAAGCAGTCAATTTATATTTTCAGTATCTTATGAAAAATTTATATTTCATTCAAAACAATGTTCGATCTTTTAAAGCAAGTATGATCATCTGAAAGACTTCATTTTTTTTTTTATTCATGTAAACAACGTCACTTTTCGATGAAATATCCTCCATTTGGAGAACAGTGAAAGTACGAAGAACCAAGGTACATAGAACGAAGGTAAACATTTGAAACATTTGAACAGAACTATTATTAATTATTCCGAATGTTCCGTTGCAGCGCAGTTCACCATTGGCCAAATCCTTTAACTAGAGCCGACCGACAGATGGAACTAGATTGGCTGATTGTTTATTAAATGCTGCCAAATTATTGATGCTAATAAGCCACGGTTTGCTGAGCACGCGTTCGAACGAAGCCAAATAAGCGACGCTCGGTTGTCGAAAATATCTGGCAGTGACGCATGTGGGCAGCTATATGACGCCCGCCGATCAAAATTATTGTAATATCCGAACACGGCCGTGACTTGAAAACGCCGACACTGTCCATAAGTACCTAATGAAACGAGAATTTGCGTTAAAGCGTTTTAATAGTGTTGGTCGCACAGGTCCATCCCCGTTGTTTCACAACAAGTTCAACATTACGAACGACGAAATTAATTAGGTATCGTCGTTTGCTTTTATCAATTTCCGTAAATTTATACACGCTATGTCTGTGTCAATACGCGTCAATTTCGATGTCATTCTGTCTTTACAAATCTAGTTGAAATTCCGAGATTTTAGAATATTTATTATATAGGGTATTTATTTATTATATTTATTATATTTATTATATAGGGTATTTATTTATTATATTCATTATATTTATTATATAGGGTATTTATTTATTATATTCATTATATTTATTATATAGGCTATTTATTTATTATATTTATTATATTAATTATATAAAATATTTATTTATTATATTTAGAATATTTTTCAAAGTTTATTATTTTCAAATCTGTCACGAAACTTGACCGATATAACCAAGACGGATTATCTCTTGTCGATGAAATGTTTTACGTTCTTGAAAGAAAAAAATCCCCATAAATGTCAAAACACTTCCATCAATCTTCTCATCGTCGAACAATCACACCTGTCCAACTTCCCAGCTAATCGAAAAGCCCTTTCGAGCGAGTAAACACGAGGATGAAACAAATTGCAGAAGACACGGGGGAAACGGTGGCCTGTTTCTAACGTGCTCCTTTGCAGCCGGTGGAACGAAAGGGGGTGAGTTGGGGAGAGAAGGGGCTATTAAAATGGCGACGGTGGTCTCTCGAAGAAAAATTCCCCTGACAGCGGGGGACGACTCCTCTGTTAAGTCCAGATGTATTGTGGACCACAGCGTAGCAGGTAGATTAATGGTTTCTACCGGTGCTTGGGATAGAGCTTTTTATGGCGAAAGGTGGCGGCCCCCTCTGGCTCGGGATAGAGTGGCGCGACCGGCACAGTTCGGGTTCCGCTCAGCCAGTAAAACTTGTAATTACTGTAAATCGCGATGTAATTGCCGTAGTAATTACCGTGGAGCAAAGTAGGCAGCCGGCTCGCGTAAATAAAGCTGTGCCTGCGAGCTTAACCCGCAACCCCCGTAAATTTCAATCGTGAATGTTTCATTTGTTATGGAACCGCTTTTAATCGTCCACCCCTGTTCTCTCGGTTCTATTAACTCCTCTGTACCGGTGGATATCGTTTCTCCTAGTTACCGATTTCGTTTTTTCTCTCTTTCTCTCTCTCTCTTCGTTTCTTCTTCTTCTTCTTCTTTTAATTCCGCTAATAACGAAGATCGTTTTCGGTCGTTTTTGGGAAACCACGTTCCACTAAACGTTGTGACTTGCTTCTTCGAGAGGGGATTTGCACGATTCGTATCGTTTATTTGAATCGTGAATTTACGCGTTGCGCTTCCTGAAATAACGAGCCTTGCGAAAATGAGAACTTTGTCTCGCTTGTGTCAACGATTACTGATAATATTTTAAAATTATTGGATTATTTACGGGAGGTGTTTTATTTTGTTTAGAAGATTAGAATTTTGTCGACATACAAAGGATACGAATTTTGTCGAAATAAGAACGAGAACGATGTTTCAACGAAGATGTTCGTCGAATGACATCGAGGCTAAATGCAGCGCGTGCATTTTGTAATTAGATAGACAGCAATTTAATGAACAGCAAATTAATTAAATTCGTCGAACATTAAATAAGCGGAAACGTTGATAAAACGTTTCATTTAATCTTCGTTAATATAGTGTTCTTAACTCGGTACTATAATAATTTACCGTAACATTATACATTTACAATTGAAATGTAACGCATCATGCAGAGCTTGAACAAACAAACAAATTAGTTATTGATAATTGATCGGATGTGCTTCTAGCTGCTTGAAATAGACGATTAAATGAATTATGACAAATCAATCGCATGTGTCATTGTACGTCTTCCACCTAATTGCCTTCAAAAAATTTGTCTAACTTTCTCTTTATACTTTGTACCTACAAACGTGAAATAAAAATTAGCACAATTAACTAACAATTGCACGATCAATGAGCAAGATCCTTCAGAACATCGTTTGACGATAATGTCTGCTAAAAATATATACACAAAGATTAGAAAATTATACGCCAAATGTATTTTTAGTAATTAGATGTAAGCAATTAGTAATCAGTGACAACTGATAACATCGATTGAATACTCATTACAATACTAGAATTATTGCTGGAATTATTACGAAGTTACACTTGTATTTTTTACATCGTTAGTTGCTAAATTCACTTCAATGACAACGGTTGTAAAAACATCCGGAATTGGCGTTTGAATCGCAAAAGTGTCTGAAAATTCATACTTTCCATAAATTTCTAGCTGGTGATCACCTCGCAAAGTTCAGAGACACCCTATACGGTCGCAGTTGTCGCGATTTTATGGATTCCCTTTGACGATCCCCATCCCGAAATGAGATTATGTATATCTCCGATTTACTTTACTAACGACGCAAAGCCGATTTATGCAGCGAGCTGTGTCACTACGAGAACGCGTGTTTCTCTTACAATCGATTCGAAAGCATCGTCTGCTTAATTACTACGGTGTTACTTCAAAAGTTTGGAAAATATTTTCAAGCGTGCAATGTGTTGTTTCAAGCGTCAGACCGCGCGGCAAATTCTTTTAAGGTTCCGACACTGAAGAGAAATACGCGCAGTGGTTTGCTCGATCGTTTCAGTCGCGGATGAGAAGAAGATGGGAAATTATTTATTCGCGGCGAGATTTTAAGAAATTCCATTTATATCTTCTCGTTCAGGTAAATTATTCTTTCGAAAACGTAAAACGAGCTCGTCTGATACTTCGATCAATTTTCAATGAACGTTATTTCATCTGTTGGTCGTATTCTTTTGTATATCCGTTATGAGTCGTTTCGAAGAGACGTTTCTTTTTAAAATACTAAGTAGGTCGAGCTAAAATTTAGTCCAGATGGAGGTTAAAAATTTTAAAGCATTAGATATCTTAATAGATGTTTTAAATAAATGAATAATTTACTTCAATAATATTTTCTTTTTTTAAGATTAAGAAAAGTTTAGACAGAAAGTATGTTATGTGTACAATGTAGTGAGACACTGATTTAATTGGCAACTTTATAAATTTTTATTATGCATAAATAATATTATTAATACTATTCGGTATAACGGTGTAACGAAGATCTTTTACAAAAAATTATATTCTCACAGGGGTAAATCAACTTTTATGAATCTATTACACTGAAACCACTACAACATCGTGTATGTAACCTAATACAAAATTATTGAATTAATTAATAGCCAATTACGTATGCTTTAACAAATAATATATCACAAAATGACGCAGGAGTTAATTGATTATTCCTCTTCATTATTCACTAATTAATTTAAGGATTCGTCAACATAAACGATTGAGTTAATAATAACTTTGCTTCCGTTTAATTTTCTATTGAGTCGATTAACACTCTCACGTCGAGATGCCCTGATACTACATTATCAACGTACTAAGAAAAGAAAGAAATTAAAAAATATGTAACTTGTATTATATTTATTACAAAGGTATGTATTTAGATTGATATATTTGTTGATCGCGAACAACGAGTCTAATACATTTTAAATTTAGAAATAATAACGTCAGACAACATTCTTCAGATAACAACAATAAAATAACAATAGTGCCTCACGACAATTTTTCTCCAAACATTCCCCTTTTAAACACATGATCGATAGTTCTCGTCTAAACATTCTCCCATCCACACCCTACACAATTCACGAGCGCGTATAAAACTCGGGAAAGCACGAGCTCTCGTTCAAAAGACCCAATAAAGGGGAGGCAAAGAAAAGGGAAAAACTAAAAGAAAGAAAAAAAAAAAAAGGAGGAAGAAAACAGAAAAGAATGAAAAAGAAAAAAAATCAAATAACGGAATGAAAACAGCCGTCTATTATCCCCTGTTGGCCGCTTTATTCACGTGGAGCGTATTCGGAAACCATTTCCCCCCCTCTATTCACGCAGAGCTATCAATAAGAAAGAAAGGCCGAATTTCCCGTAGAAACGGCAAAAGGCGGCCTGAATACTCAAAAGCTGCTCTTTACGACGTTCTACAGTCGCATCACGATCCCCGACTCAGTTTCCTCGAGCCGAGTAACAGCTTTCGCTACAGAACAGAACAGTTTCTGTAGCGAAGCTTTACAGTTCTCCAGTTCCGCCGGAGACATTAATCTCCCTTATGAGTTACGACGTGTGCGCGCCGTGCCAGCACACACACACACACACACATACGCACACACACACACACAAACCTACAACCTCCTCCACGAGAGATCCGAGCATTCTCCGCTCGCACGCGCTCGATATTTATACAAGTATATATTTATACGCGTGACGCAAGGGTTTCGCAATCGCTATGGTGGATGGTATCGAAGAAGCACGAGCCATAAAACGGCACGTGCCCGCGCGAAACGGAAAATACGAAGACGAGAGGAAACGGATGCAGAGAAAAGGAAGAATGAAAATCTGATTTATAATGTAAAATTTTCTTCTCCCTAGTTTTGAAATTTTCTATCCTGCAGTTTCAATCGATCGAAAGTTTGCGCGTTGATCGAAAGAAACGAGGAAAATGAATTTCTTTTTTGTTTGAACTTCAAGCTTCAATCCCCAGTCTTGTAATATCGAGTGAACGCGAACTACGATTTCGATTTCCAAAGGAATAAACAAATTCGAAATTTTTAACTCCTTGATCACTTGCGCTGGCAATTGATCGCGGACCGTAACGAGCGACCAAACCGTATACAATAATCCGTCACTTTCTTTTTGAACTCGTCGGCACGATATCACAGGATTTGAAATTATTGAGAAGTAATTTAACAAATTTATTATTTGCTTTGTCTGGGGTTACACTTAAAAATATACTTAGACCTGAGAAAAATTCTCGACGTGCGTAACACGTTAATTCAGTGCAAGAGGTTAACCACTTGCGCTGGCAACTGATCGCGGACCGTAACGAGCGACCAAACCGTATACGATAATCCGTCGCTTTCTTTTTGAACTCGTCGATATCACTGGATAGAAATTATTGAGAAGTAATTTAACAAATTTATTATTTGCTTTGTCTGGGTTACACTTAAAAATATACTTAGACCTGAGGAAATATTGCACTTTTGGGACGAAAAATTCTCGACGTGCGTAACATGTTATTTCAGCGCAAGAGGTTAACCACTTGCGCTGGCAACTGATCGCGGACCGTAACGAGCGACCAAACCGTATACAATAATCCGTCGCTTTCTCTTTGAACTCGTCGGTGTGATATCATTGGATAGAAATTATTGAGAAGTAACAAATTTATTATTTGTATCGCCTGGATTATACTTAAATACAACTGAGAAAATATTGCAATTTCGGGACAAGAAATACTCGACGTGCATGGCACGTCACTCCAACGAAAGAGATTAATAAAGAGAACGAGGTTCTTCCAAGGTTCTCAAGAAATATCAATTCTAGAACTGGAAAATTCTTGGAACGAAATTGTTACGACAAATAATTCTCAAGCAAGGTATAATTTTCTTTCTCAAAAGCATCAAACGAATATTTCGATCATTCACAACGATAGATAATAATCCCTCGACGTGGGTAACTTTCAAATTTCCCAAATAGTTTCTCGCTATGGCTCCAATTGATGATAGAATTGAAACTCGAAACAACATTTTACGCAACGGAGTACATCGATACGATGTAACAGCTGATGTAATAGCCTGACGCTCGTCTCAAGGAGGATTGAAAAGAAAATTCATAGAGCGAGGGCACTCGATCCATAAAACGACACGCGGCGGGACAGAGACTCGGCGAGAAGAAAAAGCAGAGAAACAGAGCGAAAAAAAAAGTGGGGGAAAGGAGAAGAGAAAAGGGATTAATCGTAGCTGCAGGGAAATAAAAACGAGGGCCCGTGTGTCGACGTTGCTCCTTTTCCCCCCATCGACGCGTTAAGTCGCCTCGTTTTACGGAGCCCCGTAATTCACGGTTTACGAGCGGCCTGCGCTCGCTCGCACTTCTCTTTCCGTCCTGTCCTCGTGCGCCGGGACGTTTTATCGAATTTAATTAAGTCGCCGCGCGTCTCCGGATTCCCCTGATTCCTGAACGCCAGCAGGAAAGTTGCCGCGGTGAAGTTCGCTAAATTACGGGAGCGTAACCTCTACGCTTACGGGGAGAACTTTCGCGGGAGAGCTGCGCGTGTTGTTTCGACCCACCAGCAGGGATTATCTCTGTTTCTCGAGAAAGATTTTTGGTTTCAGTGATCGATAGATAGATCAAATCTTGCGAAACGAGTGACAGACCAATCGGAAGCAATCCCATGGGGGATCGTTGTGGTATGAAGTTCGACAGCGATGATACGGTGGGTTTCTGAAATTGTGAAATGATGTTTCGTTTCTGCAAACTTTCATGCAAGATTCGACGAAGCGCAGCGAAGAGACATCCAATATCTGTTCTCGATAACTTCGATGGGTCAATGACGATGAAGCGGGCGAATGAAGTTTGATGAAGTTTGATAATGACGTTTCGTTTCTGCAAACGGCAGATGACTCGCGACTAGATTGCAGTTTTATATTTTCGCAAAACGCAGCGAAAGCCTCGATTTCCAGAAAATTCAATTTTTAGTTTCGATAATTGGCGTTGGCCATTGTGCGAAGTTTGATGGCGATGACGGTGAGAAAAATTTTCGAGAGATTGAATCGTGAAACAATGTTTCGTTTTTTAGATGCAAACTGTAGATACTCGTGACTAGATTGCGAATTTTTATACATTTTTGCATTTTTTTCGAATGCGATTGAAAAAGCAAAACGTACTTGTGATGCATTTCTATTGTTCGGAGGATATGCAAGTCTATGTAGCGAACAAGTTTGATGTTGATCGATAAAAACTGAGTTGGACGTAAACTTCCTCCCATAAATCGTAATATTTTCATTTGAATACTCGCTACGTCGCTCACAGTTGTTTGCAAGACGTACCGATTTTCTTTTATGGTTTCATAAAAAGTTCGATGATGCCTATTGAACTTCGTCTTCTTTTTTATAACCTTCTCTTTATCTGGCTTTTACGACTGAAACACAGGGTATCAGCCAGTCCTGACATAAACATTCAATCTACATACGTTTGCCTTCTGTGTACAAATTACTTTATATTTAACAATAAGTTTTAATTTTGTGCATTTTAGCACTTGGAAGGTCTCAATTTTAAGTAATCTAAAATTAAATTATTTATTTTCTATCGCTACTACTAATTTGTATAAGTAAATTTATATTGTACAGTGACACTGGTTCAAAATTAAAAAAGGAAATAAAATGTTTAGGAAGCTTGTGAAAATTCTTTAAAAAGGAAAAGAAATAATTTATAGTATCGCGTCATTCAAACCATTTTCTCGGTCATGATAGAATTGAAACTCGTGTGTGAAAGGGTGACGACAAGTTCGGAATACTCCAGGTTTCAAATAGTTTGCAACGCTAACGGTCAAAGTTGCCAGAAGCGTGACTGTCGCCGCTTTTACGAACAAGTGATTTCAAATATCGATACTATTCGATGCTCCGTTTTGGAACTGAAGCGTTGCATTGTTCAAAATAAAAAGAGAGGGGAAAAAAAAAGGGAAGCTAGAAACTGTTTGCGGGCTGAAATTTATATCTAAACCGAAAAAAAAAATTTCGAATTCACGGGAGAAATAAATATATATTCAGAATAGGATTTTTTCCCCTCCATGAAACTGACAATGTTTGACTGGTTCGATTTCTTTAGAAATTAGAGAGAATCCCATCTGTCAATATTTAATTTTCAGATTCGTTTCAATTTTATTTCCAACCAAAGGAATGGAACCTGAACAGAAATTTGATGTTGTTCAGTAATGAAAACGAGAAGTGAGAAATATTTTTAGAAATAGAAAATAAACAGAACTTCTAGAAACCTTCCCCATTATAAATAATGCAAATTTAGGAATTACGTATTAAATTTAGAAATTGTGTATCACAACAAACTACTTTGAATATTTTATATATTTCTTTATTTCTAATTTCCCCCAAAATGTATAAAGATCCACAGTTTGGTAATTATCGTTTCACCTACAACAGAATTTTTCCCTTTTCTCCTCTTTTCGTTACCTAATACTAAAAGTGTTACAATTTAAAAAATCATTGGCCCGAATATAACCGACCCACTCGTTGACTTCGTGGCCCGCGAATAAAACCATCTTTCACTGCTAAATAAACGCTCCTCCTCCGAGCCTGATGCAGGGTTTCGTGCTGTGATTTATCGATCAATGGCAATCTCCAATCTGCGTTATCTTTCTTTTCTTCTGCGGAGAGACGAAGAAGCACGCGACAGGGTTTCGCAATCATGTGGTCTCGGATGTAGCGCAATTATCAGCAGGTTTGGAGTTGATTATCGAGAGGAAAGTCGAAATCAGTTCGCTGGTAGCTCGAGAGTGGTGGCTAATAATTACGGGTCGGAAAAAACGAAGATGATTGCGGTCACGATCACTGGACGAGACCTGACTAACGCTCGATGAAGATCAGTGGCGCAACTTGGTTGCATTTCGCTCATGCGACGTGGAATTTTTGCAAAATGAATATGACATTCAAAGTAAAATATTGTTACGATACATGACAGGTGTTGAAACCAATTTTCATTCCGTTCGAAAGTATTCGAATATATTATGTGTTTTTCTTAGTACTAATTAAATATTTAGAACTGACATTGATCAAGATAATTAATTACACAAACATGTAAAAATATTTAAACAGTACATTTCAATATTCAGTGCAATCATATTTGTCATGCAGTGCAATTATATTTGATTGCTATCGTTTTAATTATTACCATTTTTGAGCTTAATGTTTTACATATCTTTATTATTATATATTTGAGTATACTGTATACCAAAAATATATTTAAATATAAAAAATATCTTATATTAATGAATGTGTTAATGAAACTTCAAAATGTTTCATATACGTAATATATACACATAATGTATACATAAAGTTCCTAGCATGGTGAGTGGCTTGAATACTTTCGCGAGCCACTGTATGCAAGCGGCTGATTCTCTCGGTGCGTGGTCGGTTACCAAACACTTTCCTGCCGATTAGGTTTCTTTCGCCTGTATAAAAATTGCGCTTTGATCGTGAAAGTATATGCGGGAGGTGACTCGCGCGGAAATTGCAGGGGAGCTTCTTCTCGGAGGAAAAAAAATGATTCAATGAAGGCTTCACCAGCTTAATACGCAGCACCGATGGCGTGATGGAAAACTCGAACGTTGAACCGGGCAAATGAGCTTCCTCGCTCGTTTATTTAACTTCGATTCTTCTCGCTACTTGACATTTCGTTAGAAACATAATCTCTGACAAAAGACGTAGTCTCCTGTTTCCGAATTTATGTATCTACACGCGTGTATTTAATGATGTAACTCTCAACTTTGGGACAGTGTTATGCATTATTCAATTATCTAGGCAATTCCCTCTATTCGATATTCATATCTTTCCGAATATTTCAAATATTTGAAAAAAAAATGTTTCGAATATATTTGCGAACACTAAATCGCTAATCTGTCTCTGAATTTTAAAACACACTATGTGTTTTAAAATTTTTAATATTGCAGGTAGCTGCTGCTGCGCTCATAGAAGAGAATAATTTCTATTAACTGTTATAAATATTATCTATTGGATGTTGTAATTATTTACTCCTCAGAATTGTTAAAATCGTTCGACCCTTTTCATCACTGGCTCAGATAATTGCATCGGCACTGAAAAGGCAGTCGAATGGTATAACATGAAATTACCCTTAAAACTTCTTAAAATTTCCAATCAAAATCTTGATGGAATATCACGGTTCTTCGATTCGCTAGAAACTGCCTGTTAGGTTATTCGTTATGCGTTGAGTGAAATTAACCTTTATAATCTTGCGATATCGACAAGGCTGCTTTGTTATTTCGAGACTTTCTGAAATTTTAATCGAGATTAACGTACTTTTGAAATATTTAAAATAGCCCCGAATTTATTACAAAAGAAAAAGAACAACGTATTACAAAAACTATGATTCTGCTGTGAGAGATATAATTATATTTAAAAATATACGGAAATAATTATGTACAGTAAAATCAAACTTAATTGCAAAACAAAGAGTTTTGGTTTCCAATAATTTAAATTATTAATTAGGAAATCTTCCCATTAAAAAATACAGACAGCGTCGATTTTACTTCCCGTAATAATAATGTCAGAGGCGAGCAATTTATAGAATAAACACGTTAAAAGAGCAACAGCATTGTAAAATTGGGTACATAATATTTTTTTATTGTTGACAATCATACACAAATACCCACTCATCGCAACACATTTCACTTTTTCAACAAGCGTCCCTCGCATTAAACGAAAGTGCAGCATGAACGTGATACGGGTTTAAAGCTTCCAATAACAATAACGAAGTCACATCGCCACTGAAATCGATATTTTTGTTATCGAACGAGCTATTAATCAAATGACACGGCGAGCGTTTCGTAAAATACAAGGTACTTCATCGTAAAGATGGATAATCGGCTGATATCAATTTTCAACGAGTTTGTGAATTATATCCACAATCGCAAACGCGATCGCGTGGAACTAAAGACATCGATAAAATTGGGGAGAAAATTCAGACAATTAAATAAAATGTAATTTAATCATGACTTGTGATGGATGGCAATGATGAAGCTAATTGTTCATTGCGGAATAACGACGATCGTTTGGAGAAGAATGAGAAAACGCTTTTGAATGAAATTAAATGTCGGAGAAAAATCGAGGACAATAACCCATCAATTTCATAATAACATTCAAATTATAAATTTCACGAATATAATTATACAATTACTTGAAAATATTACGATAAATAAATCAAATATTTTTACCTACTTTACTTAAGGAAGATTTCATCCAAGATTCTAACATGCTCTGAACTTTTAATAGTATACTGTATAGTATATTAGCTAAACTTTAGATAGTATGCTTCATAATATACAAGGTGAATTATTAGGAAGCTTAAAGTTCACATAACACGACCTTACCTCACCGTAATTTTTGCAAACAAGACCCGCAAACATTATTACTTCATTATCATATTTTCCACAAGCAGCGATTTTGTTATCGTTTCTATCTGTGTAAATACAGTGCGATACTTCCTATGAAAAACGTCGCATTAAACACACATTGTTCACGAAAGTACGCTTGTAGTAATTTTATAAATATATTATACACACATACTGTATGAAGCATTTTGAAATATCACTGTATCATTCAACTATCATGATTATACTAGTGTGAAGCAAATTTAAAAATTTATATTTACAACAATCATGAGATATATTCCTCAATATTTAATAGAACTATTTATAACACTTATTTCAAATATGTTCATGATAAATACTAAATATACGTTTCAAATTTATAACCAATGTGATCGCAATAGTCGTCTTTCGTTAGAATGTTTAAATTAACGAAACTTCAATATGTTTCACACAACAGACACAATACACAATCCTGCTTTGATAAGTATACTTTCCAACCGTAAAGTGTGTAACGAGAGTGTCTGATATCTTATTTCAACTCAAGAACAACTAAGTCTCATCTTCCTCCTCCTCTTTTACGAATCCACGAGAAACGTGCTCCCTCGCAATTAACCTGCCTTTTATCAAAGATTCAGTAACCTGTTAAACGAGCATCGAATACGGCCGGCGGCTTGCAGCCACGCCGCAGTTTCGATTTTTGTTTCCATTTCCCGCAGAGAACCCAAGTATGTGCCCAGGACCGTGAAAGCCGTGTGCAGAATAGCATTTGGTGTCTACTCCGGCAGGTTTTAACGGCTTGGTCCCGTATGCCAGACGCGTGCCAACTTCATCCCCTCACCCTTCGCATCTTTTCGTCTGTCTGCGCGTTTATCTTTCACCCTGGAAAAGAAGAAGCCGAGGGAACAGCCAGCTACTATTTTCCCTCTGCAGCCATTCTCCATCTCGCCCCCAACCCTCTCGAATACCGCTACAGTTATAATAGACAGGGTATCTTGTCTGTTTAACTGGTTAGCTCTACCGATTTCGGCCATGTTTCCTCATTTCGCTATAATCAATTAACGAAATTATACCTGACGGTGATTAATAATGTAAAAATAAAATAAAAATTATAAAATATAAAATATAACATAAATATAATATAAAATATAAATTATGAAATATAAAAATATAAATATTAATATAAATATAATATAATATAAATATAAATAAATACAATATAAAAAATATAATATAATATAAATATAAATAAAAATATAAAATAAAAATTTAAATATAAATATAAATATAAATAAAATATAAAATAAAAATTTCAGTGTATTAAGTATGGACAGAAAATTGTACAATTTTTTTAGGTAGCAATTTCAAATTTTTGTACAAAGTCAATTAACAAAACTATATCTGACGGAAATAATAATGTAAAAATAAAATATAAATTATAAAATATAAAATATAACATAAATATAATATAAAATATAAATTATGAAATATAAAAATATAAATATTAATGTAAATAAATATAAATATAAATAAATACAATATAAAAAATATAATATAATACAAATATAAATAAAAATATAAAATAAAAATTTAAATATAAATATAAATATAAATAAAATATAAAATAAAAATTTCAGTCTATTAAGTATGGACAGAAAATTGTATAATTTTTTTTAGGTAGCAATTTCAAATTTTTGTACAAAGTCAATTAACGAAACTATATCTGACGGAAATAATGATGTAAAAATAAAATTTAAATTAAAAATTTCAGTGTATTAAGTATGGACAGCAAATTGTGCAGAGATTTCGAGTGGAATTTCAGGTAGCAATTTAAAATTTTCGTACAAACTTTTTATCTACGAAATCCAATAACATCAACTTTCGTAGCGCGATACGTAATTGAGTTTCGACCATGCCAAGTATGCTTTCTTTTCACGACGATGGGAAATATCTCGAAGAATCTACACAAATGACAAACAGCATGCTTGGAAATTGCAATTTCGATGGGTTCGAGGGATGGCAGTCTATCAGAGGATCAAATTTGCGTAGGACAAATGGCGCTTGTATCAAATACATAAAGAGAGACGGCCAATTGCCTCGGTTCCATCGTTGCAATCCGCGAACAGCGCTCGAACAATTCTCGACAGGAACATCTCTCTTCCGCTTTTATCCGTGCCTCGAAGGAAGTCGGGCACTCTGGTTCCTGCAGGATTTCCGGGGACAAGCGTCCTTTCGCTTCGAATGTATGCCGTGGGTCAAACTAGCGTGCTCACAGTGAGAAATTGCATATTTGATTGTCGAGGATTCGTTCGAACAGAGAACGATTTTCAGTGGTACCACACGGCGTTAAAATTTTTTTAAATAACCTCTCGATTCAATTCTCGAATATTACTTTGATTGCTCGAGTAACAACACCTGAAGATCTACTCTGATGAAGTTTTTGTAATAAATTTTGTATCTTATTTCTTAACAATAGAAGTATACATAATGAATGATTGTAACATTTGGGAAATATCTGACCATTTATCTGATATCGAAGGATCAAACTATACAGCAACAAATCAAAGACAAATTCAAGCTTCCTCCGTATTGTACGCTGATTCTTATTCACCGGCAATATTTCTGATTTCTTTCAACCGTAATTCTAATCCATTTTTCGAGCGTATTGTACGCCAAAGTACACGCAGAGCGCTATCGTATCCGATTACTTATTCGTTCCCGGTGAAAGACGTCCGGGATCAAAAGGTAAGGCCACTGACTCTTGGGAAACGCAGAGGAATACTATCTACTTACATCGTCGATCTCTTAAAGATCTCTCTTTCATACTTGGACCACCCGCAACACTCGTTTTACCATGAACTTCAACAGTTTCTCTCGCTGCTTCTTCAAATATATTATATATCGAGTTCTCTCCTGGCGAATCGAGTGCTTGAGACGCCGTTAAAATGCATGCAAGTCTCAAGCGAGAGGAAAAATCTTTCGTTTCGTACCATTATCAGATCTCGAGATGTTAAAACGTCTATGTTTGTTTCGATGCTTTGTGTTAAATGGCTTTTATTTTACTGCGGATATTTGTACAGATTTATATTTTTGTTTAAAAAAACAAAGCTAAACGTTAGACAATTTTCCTTGAAAGATAATTTCTTAAAGAGTCGTTCACACCAACGATTAATAAAACATATAAATTTTACACAAGAATCTACGTTTTACACCAATAAAAAGATCTCTCACGAAACGACATTGAATCGCTGCGAAAATTTCGAGAACAATCAGTCCATCCAACGTTTTACATCCAAAAGGATCAAATATCACGTTAATATTTCACCCATCCCCCTTTCAAATATTCCCGACGTCGACTGAAAATCGGAAAACGCGTCGATAATGTGGATAAAAGAAAGGCGTTATTACACGCGATACAAATTCGTCAATAATGCCTCGCTAATAACGGCGTACAATATCTCTCGCTAATATACGTTAATATAATACACAGACGAACAATTATATTGGCCGTGCAATTAATTTGCAATTCGTTCGACCGAATTTTTGTCGTTTCGTCGAAACGTTGTACGTGCACAATTTGTACGTCCGCTGTAAAGAATGAAGAATTTCACGGGCGAAATGGCGGGCGCGCGCATGAAAACACGGTCGACGTGCAAATTTAAAAACTGCATGGCGATAAACTCTTCCGGTCGCAAACACATTCGTCCAAATCCGGGAAATGGACGAGCGCGACATTTCGCGCGACGTAAGATCGCCTTTTCGTTGCGAAAAATAAAACGGATGAAACGACTCTTTCCCAGAACGATTGTGTCATTTCATTCAACGTGATTTACGGTTTACGACGTGAAGATATTTGAAAAGCAGGTTCATGAGGAACGCGTGAGCACTTGGAGATCGAGAATTTATCAAGTAAAAGTGGATATTTTTTTTTTTTCTTTTGTAAGCAAAAATCACTTTTCGTCTCAATTTGGACATGATAATAATTTCGCAAACGTGAAATTTAGAATTTAGTGACGAAAGGTGCGGTCGTTGATTTAAACCTCAAAGTTCATTTCGAATGAAAGCATTAACCCTTGATCTAACACGGCAAGAAATGATTGTAACATTGATATTGATTACTGAAGAATGATTTCGATCTTTGTGTTTCTTGATAATTCTCTTTGCGCGAATATGTGAGCTTAATACACTTGAAAAAATTTTCTGATTTCGACAAATTCACGAATATCTGACCATCGAGAGATGGTCAGAGCCCTTGCACAGATCATCAAAGATATTTCATTTGAAGATCACCCTTTCACCTCTGGACTCTGCTTCAAAAATCGGATTACCTAATTAATGACCCTTCCATCTCTCGCGTAGCTTTCTTCGCCCCTCGTTGATTACTCTTTGATCGGGAGCGTGAGAAGCGACTTTGTGAGAAAATTTTTACAGGGATGCGTCTTCCTTCTGATTTCAAGTATCTT
The DNA here is from genome assembly GCF_011392965.1 of Frieseomelitta varia. Classification (NCBI taxonomy): domain Eukaryota; kingdom Metazoa; phylum Arthropoda; class Insecta; order Hymenoptera; family Apidae; genus Frieseomelitta; species Frieseomelitta varia. The sequence goes on along the minus strand of NW_025110009.1, from coordinate 847,229 downwards.
TCATTATCGAGCAGTAAATTACACGAATCTACAGAGATAAGCAAAAGCAACATATAAGTTAATATCTTGCGTTGAAAATGATCAACACCGAGTAATTTACTCGAAACTAACGTGAAAAATGTTCGTCATTAATTGGCGTGATCGTCGCGATCTACAGATGATTAGTAAGAGGCAACAAACTTTGATGATGAGTTCAACCGACGTGTATCCTGTTTATTTCCTGCCAGGAAAATCTACTCTACTTTGTGCAATCATTGTGAGAAATTTAGAAAATGATTTCGAGTAACATTTGTATATTATTATTTAGAAGTGAATATCCTGAACTGTTCAAAAAAACAAATAAAGTTTGCGAATCGTTTTTTACAGAAAGTTTCAATTTTTTGAAACATGCGGCACTCAGCTTCACATTTCAATTTCTCTATTAAATCAAAATACAATGCTTTAAGAAAAACAAAGAATTACGAATGACGTAGTTACTTCATACATCGAAATTTTCCTTCTCGTCAAATTTATGAAATTAACAAAACGAAACGAAATAAAGTAATTCAATTCTGACGAAATTAATTAATCGACGAACCGTCATAAAAAATAGGAACATGAAGTTGGCGATAACTAAAGTTGATTGCAACGTGTGACTTAATTACTCTTCAATCACTGGAACCTACCACCACAAATTACTTTCCTTTATTTTCAACAATTAAGAGATTCTCCAACGTCGAAGAGGAGAACGACCGAAAAGCATCGCGAAGATTAAATTTTCACGCGAGTATCCTGCAGCAATTGTCGAGATAATAATTTGCAAGAAGGTAGCCACGTGGGTAGATGGTTCGCGTTGCGCTAAAGTGGCGCGAGGAAAATTACTCGGGATTGAACGGCGTCCGGCATCGATCAAAGTCGCGGCGAGTTGCGCGAGGAAAAGTTCAAACGAAATCGATGCGAAGAAAAACGGACGAGAAGGCCGAGAGGGAGGAAAGAAAGGAAAGATTCGTCGGAACGGAAACCGCGAAGTTGCTGGAAAAAGAGCGTGAAGGGGGCGGGATGGGGTGGAATAGGGCAAGGAAGAAAAAGAATGGCAAAAAGCGGATGAGATAAAGGTGAAAAGAAAAGGCTGACGTGAAGCTGCCAACCGTGGAGAACCTTAATACTTTCGCGATCGATAAAAAAAAAAAAAAAGAAAAAGAAAAGAAAAGAAGAGAAAGGAAAAGAAAAAAATAGCATTACGTCCCTTTGTTTGTAAAACTTGAGAATCCCCTGAAGAACCTTTGAAACGCGGCAGCGTCTTTTGTTGCGTGTTTCATCCCCGGGAAGAACAAGACAAGGGATGTTGCTACCGCTGTTTCGCATCTGCAATATTTAATAGCTTCATTTTTCTTCTGCTCTTGCTGAAAATGAAACATACGAAAATTTACGGCTAGAAGTATGGATGCTGCGTTTCGTGGATAAACGTTCTCTGGTTTTCGTCGACATTTAATCCGAGTCTCGTTTGCTTGCAAGAGAAACAGATCGTTGATTAATCTGGGAAATAATTATTGTTACGAACAGTTCACTCTACTTGATTTTTATCACGTGTTTGCTGTATAAAATTCACTGTGAAATTTTAACGTTTTTAAATAAGTACAGTACTATTATTACTGTTAAGAGTTTCGTTAACATTCTCACGATTAAAATGAAAAATACAGATTTAATCATGCCTCCTGCAGTTAAACAAACTAATAAAGTCGTCTAATGAAACAATCTGATCGACTTTCGCGACACCGCGCACAAAAGTTACGTCAACCGAGTCAAGTCAAACAGACCGCTTAGCAAACTGGCGGAGGCGAACCGCGCGCGAGCATGAAACACACGCAAGAGGATCCAAAGAATACCCCAACGACAAACACCGCGAGCACGACGAAACGAGCACAGCTTGGTAAACGGAGAAAACGCTGGAAAGAAAGAAAGGAAGAGGAGCTTCGGCGTGGAAACAGAGGCTCTGAAACGAAACAAGTATAAAAAAAAAAAAGGAAAGGAAAGAAAAGAAAAGAAAAAAAAAGAACACCACCTTTAAAAAGGAAGAACCAGAAGAAGAAAAAAGAGAGAGAGAGAAGGAGGAGGAGGGGGGAGAGGAGAAGAAAAAAAAAAGGAGAAGAAGAAGACGAGGAAGCAAAGAGTAAAGGCAAACGAGGAAGGAGGAAAGTTAAACGAGCTAGAGGAAGGGCTAAATAGCCCGTTACCGTCGCTCGTGTGTAACTTCCGGGGCTTGACTTACTCCTCTATTAGTCGGCGAGCCGGCAGCTCTCCGTCTCGAAACTTCGTTTTAATACGCTCGCATCGAAGAACGACGGGGGCGAGGAAAGGAAAGCCGGCGTCTCTCTCCGCAATGGAACATACCGACGAGCGCGTACAACCTTAAGCCTCCTCGGTTTCGTCTGCTCTCCCACGGCTTCCTCTCCGCTAACTTTCGCCCGAAGTTCCGGGCCGAGCGCGATCGTTTCGTCGCGGAAACCGACCAGAGAAAGCAAGAGAGAGAGAGAGAGAGAGAGAGAGAGAGGACGAGTGAAAGACTTTCGAATCGCGAATAGATCCGCCTCGCGTAATCCCCTCTTGCCTCGATGCCCCGAGAACAACAGGGGCTTCGTCAAACCGCCCCCCTCCGTTCTCTCGGTTCCCTCTGCTTCCCGTCCGTTGAAATTTTGGCTCCTTTATTCAATGGGAGGTAATAATACGCAGATTAAAAGTTACCGCGAGGCGAATTTCTACCGGCGAGCGTGTACCTCTATGCGCGGCCGGTTCGCGGGGATTAATCGCATCGGGGGATTCGTGGATCGTGCGTTGGTATAATTAAACCGGCAGATTTCGAGGATATTTGATAGGATGGTTGCCTCGTTCGGGCCAAGCGTCGAGGAAATTTTGAGGGTGATGGAGGTAATCGGAGCTGTGCTTATTGGGATTTTAATGGGCTTGTCGCGCGGGAACAGCGAAATGCTTGAAAGGCGAGAAGAAAGAAATTGAGACGTTCACGAGGTAATTTATAACAAAGTGCGACAGTTTGACAAGTATTTTGAAAAAAGAAGAAAGGTGAAGAAAAACTTGTCGAAGTAAGTTGTAATTGATTTGTTCGAAGCAATCTATTCATTTACCTATTTCGCATCTCAGATATTACAACGACCATTAATTATTAATTAATATTTTACTTATACCGCGTACTGCACAACATTTGTGCAGTCTCGCAATTCCAAATTTTCCATGAATAATCGTAGTCGTATAATAAACATGCAAAATAGGATCTTTTCAAAATTTGATGTTGGATATACGCAAAATTCAAATTTGAAATATTTCCATAAATATTACTGGGCGTAGATATTAAGGACTGATAATTCATTTATCATTAATTTCGACAAATCGTGATACGAAGCTTGTGATCAAATGACATCTTCCAATATTTTCACAAATTTCTCCTTCTTTCTCTCCGTGGAATTCTATGCAGTATAATTCGAACAACCAGGTCAGATTATATCTTACTTTCAAATGAAGTACTTTAGAAAAAAAAAAAAAAAAAAGTATAATAGTAGAGGAAAATCTTGCTCGTTTTAATAATCAAAGTTGTCCAACGGCTTTCCCGTAGCTTCATTTAGAATAGAGATCGATAATTTCGCAAGACAAATCTCATTTCGCATTAAGTAACATCCTTTCGTTATATCTTTTTCGATCGAAATGCAATCATGAGAAACACGAATTTTCCGCAGTGGAACAATTTAATAAATCGTAACAATCTTTTGTTTCGGTAACGTCTATTAATATTTTACACAATTGGCAGAGGAGAGGAATTTCAAATGTACGTAATAAAAGAAATTAGGATTAAAAACTCGCGTAACGATTAACCGAGCAGAAGGCAGCTGAAGTGCAACTAACAAAGTCTCACGATGGATGTAACTTTCTCGTGTAACATGGCCAAGACAACAAGGTAGCAAAGTTACTTGTTGCAAGTTGAACACGAAACTTAATTCAAACCCCGTGTATGCCATTTACCATGGTTATCTTCAGAAATATAAAAGGAGACCATTAAGAGATTAGTAAAAAAAGAAACTAGTAAGTAGAAAAATAAGGATAAAAAAAATTCGTTCAAACAGCGATTCATCAACCAATTAAATTCCATAAAAATTGTAAAACCTCACAGAGTTTTGCAACAAAAGAAAGAATATTGACCGAATCTTGGAATTTTCTTTCGTACCTGTAATATCAAGAAACGAAATAAAATTCCAAACGAGGGCGAATTTCGACGTTGGAATTTAATTCAATTTTTCCACGAACATAATAAAGTATGCCCGTGGAAAAATTCTTTTTCTCGAATCGGATCGCAGTCGAGGAGGGTAACTCTGAAGTATTCTGCAATTGAACAACGGGTGAAATTTCGCGGTGGATAAAGTTTCTCGCCGGTGATAAAGGTATGCGAGACGTGCAACTCGCCAAATTGTCTTGCCTCTATTATTTCGGGCTCGTATCACCAAGCACGTTCCACGGTTTATCCGGTTCCGATGGAGCTGAAGAGACACAATCCTCGGATATCCGCTCGCGTTTGTCTCGCTTCTATTGACCAATCTCATCAGCGCGATCACGAGGATATAAATAAAGGTCAACTCCTTCGGCTTCTATCCTTTCGACAAGACGTTCTCTTTTAACTGGAGGCTGCAGCTTCTCTCCGCTGCGAATGACTAATCCGTTGCGAATCCAATTTGGCAAATTGCTTCACAATCGTCGTCAAAAGCCACCGAATGCATACGTATGTGTGCATTTGGCTTGAAAGTTTCGGGAGAAAAAAAAAAAAGAAAAGGAAAAAAGAAATAACGATATTCGTAATATCGTCATCGTAACTTCTCTCTGAAATTGTAACTACGATATTCTCGTATCTCTACATAATTCAGAGATTCTGTATCATTTCATGTGGATTTTCGTATCTCTTTGTAAACTATATTCATCAGAATTTCTTAATTGGATTTTGTAAAAATTATTTCTTTCGTATAATAGAAACGCATTCTATTGTACATGTGCATAACGCACGTGTCAGACGAAAGTTTGTCTCGGTTCACTTGGCATTGGCCGTGAAATAACAGTACAATACTACTGAAAGACACAATTCGCTGTGGAATACGGCATCCACTGTTTAAACATACTTGATCAAATCATACTTGATAACAGGCCGCGAAATAGTATTCAAGGTCTCTTTTCTCTCGTTCTATCTAATTGCGTTCGTTTTCCGATGCACATCGACGTGACCGTTCTGCTCAACGGAGGAACTTTGGCCAACTTCGCTGACCAATCTCTGACACGCGGCTGAAATTTCCGCGTAACGTCGTACTGTCCCGACTGCCTGCCTCTAGATTACATTCACTGCCAAAGAAACTTTGCGCCCGGAACGCTCGGTTTAGAATCGATGTTCGAACCTAAAGTACCTGCAACCTTTATTGTATCCACGCTGACGTATACCACCGACGAGAATGTAATCAGGAAGCATCCGAGAAATCTCGAACACTTGTGACGGTATTTATTATTTATTAACATCCTCAGTTAGTGAAAAATAATCGACGAAACTCGCTCGACCGCTAACAAATCGGTGAAAACCAACAGGCAAACGAATAGACGACAGGGTTTGGTTGATTAATAAATAATTTTGAAAAATTATTTCAGAGAAATACGAAGAGAAGGACATTGAATAAGGGACATTTAATCGAGACATACGAATTTTAATTGATCTTTTTATCACCAAGTTCATTTTTTATTTTTATTGAAAATAAAATCCTTTTCAGAAGAATATAGAACTTTTTTATCAGAATAATAAGTTTCACGATAATCAGAAAGAGAAACACCGTCGAAATTTTCGAAGGAAAACGAAGAGAAACACGATTTTTACGAATGAAACTCGATTCTTGATTATGTGTACAGAACCACGACTTGGTAAAATGGCAATACTTGTTGCCACTTCATGTTGTTTTACGTTCCAATGATCTCATTACAAATCTAACATCTCGTCAAAGTTCTAGAAATAGCGTGAGCGAGACAAAATTCGTCCGAGTTTTCCAATAAATGCGAACGAGCTAAAGCACAACATAGATCCCAAATGGACAGGAGATTTGTGTGCGTTTCCCGGCGTATATCGGTGGGTATTTCTGGCACGCATTTTTCGCGGAATATTTGCATATTCCCAGCGCGCGAATGTCACACGCGGTTCTTGCATATTTAACGCGCATAAACATCCGCAGTCCACTTACGAGTAATAGCGCACGCGAATATTTCCATCAGCGTCTGTGAACGATTACGCACGCGCGCTCGCCACCGTCACGGTAAATATTTTATTCAACCTATTTGATGGCGCGTCGGTTGCCGGAAGTGGCGACAAATCGCCGGTGAGAAAAGTCGCCGGAATCGAATTTAAGCTTTTCACGCGACGACGCGACACGACACGGGAGAATTTTCGCGCACAGACGCCCGGTTTCCACCGAGAGTAATACGTCCCACGATATTTACTCGAATCACTTTCCCCGCTTTTCAAAGCAACCTTCGTCCCCCCCCCCCCCCCCCCCCCCCCCCCCCCCCCCCCCCCCCCCCCCCCCCCCCCCCCCCCCCCCCCCCCCCC